>NC_133655.1:109219255-109519255 GCF_009905375.1 Apium graveolens
TTTTATAAAATCAGAAAAAATTAATTTGAGGCTGAAATTTGGTACGAAGCTTACCCATGATATAGAGAAGCTATGGTAAAAAGTTCATGATATTTGAATGAGTATATTTTGAGTTATGAATTTTTCTTTCTCCCTTGCTCAGAAAATCTGAACTGCTGGAATGAAAAATGGGAGAGCTTTAAGTGAGGGAAAATGGGTTGGTTTCTTTTGTGGCTAAAGTGTGGGAGTGTATATTGAATATATGGGATGTATACAGCAGATTTGACAATAATTTGGCAAAGTTATAGGTTGGTTTGATTGTGTGGTGAAGTGAGAAAAGGGAGAAGTATGGCTTGTGTACTTGTTTGTCTCCCATCACTATTCAATACTATTCCACTAACTATTCTAGTTAGCTTCTAATCATCTAGTTACACTCCTAGCTATTAGTTAGGACTTGGTTATGCATGATCAACTTGCATCGGATTTAATTTCTCATTCGTTTATTTATCGTAAACGCAATCGTCGTTCCATTCCGATAGTTTCCACGTATAACGACTTGTTTCGTAGCGATTTCTTTTATCGCTTATAATCCTATAACCAATTCCATTCCTTCTCTTGATCATAGAAATACCTTGATATATTATTTATTTCACGTAGTATTCCCGGTTCTACGCCATTCTTTACGGATACGAAAACACGTAGTATAATTGTGAATCTTCGAATTCCGTCGGCTTTTACATTCACTTATTTTCCTCGATAAACAAGAATATGATCTCGGATTCTCAAAATTTCACTATTCATTTTATGATGATCCCCATACGTATTACTTAATTAGCTCAAGTTACTATTCACAGAAGTTTTAAAATATTACAAAAATCAGGGTACTTACAAAATGAGTATTATGGGTTACTCCATCGTGATATGCGTATTCTATCAGTTAAAATTGGCCACTTTTTGAAAACCAGCTATTTTTGTCATTTTATTACTAAAATCGGTTATTTTTGTTACTCACCCTAAAAAATCATACTAACTATAAAATTATTTTAATAATGAAATTTCATAATAATAACTTATAATAATGATAATATATGCATTAACATCTCCCTTCAAATTTACAACGAAAAATGAAAATTTTATAAATGAAAAATTAAAACCAAAAATCTAAACAAATCCAAAATTGCAACATTTGTTGATAGGGAAATAACACCATGCATCTATATTATTTTTCATTGGCTAAAATCGAAAGTATGCTCGTAGACGACATAATTGGGAATTTTTTTAACGAACACGAGCAAAAAATTATCACAATGTTCACTAACGTTATCAGACATTTTTCTTTACCCGAACTCGTGTTCCACAATAGTTAAAAAATATGGACAAATTATTTTTTTTGGCTTCTTAACCGAACTTAGTCTGCCTAACCAATTATCTTTTTTTGGCTTCTTTAAAAAAAATCTCAGTACAAACGGGTTGGTCTAAATCCAATATTTCAATTTTCGTGTAACGGAAAAGCAGATCAGTGTGCCCAAAATAATAAATTATTTTAACATTTTTACAAATTTTAAAATTAAATACATGCAAATTTAAAAAAATGGGTTCAATAACTCATCCGTATATCAAAAAATAAAATACAATGATACATATGAAATGATTATATTCAGAAGAACATACAGAAACAAAGAGTTCAAATGTTCTTCAATTGATTAGGTACGAAATTTTTAGGTTTTATTATCTTCTTACTGTACTCGGCTAACTAGAGTCTGCATGAAATTGAAGTCATAACTTCACAAGATTTATGAATATGACATGCTATTTTTTGGACTGAAAGACTCACTCAATGATATAAATATATTGGATATGTCAACTCTATTTTTTGAATTTGCAGAAAGTTGAGCCCCTCCAGTTAATTATGTTCAAAATGCTCACGATTACGGTAAGGGATACTACCTTGGAAATGACATATATCATCTTTACACGACTTCTGTCAAGACCTTAATAACTCCTCAAGAAAATAAAAGAAATTATTTTGCTAGGATTCAAGAATTTGTTTGAAAGAACGTTGAAAGAGCACTTGGTGTACTCAAGCTGGATTGCCTATGATGTATGGATCAACTCAATTTCAATCTATCAAAATACTGAAGTGTATTATGTTGCATGTATAACCATGTATTATTATAAACCAAAGAGAACTTCAGAATATTGATCATAACTATGATATATGTGATAAAAATATCAACAATCACTATTTCTCGTGAACATACGAGTGTATTCACAAAATTTATGTAATTTCATCATCGAATTGGAGAATAAAAGTGCTCATGTTCAACTACAGAATGACCTTTTAAAGTATTTGTGGGATAAATATGGTGGACATATATCTTTCTCAATTATAGATGTTGTTACTACAATTGTTGTTGTCTTATGTCTGGCATGACTTCTTACTTACTTTAGTTACTACCACGCAATACCTGGTTCTTTGGTCCTAATTTTGGATTTCTACTTTGAATTGATAAATGCAAGGGTTCAAATTATTTGTAACAATATATATGATTAGTAACATGATGCTTCTATAATATATAATCTTTTCTCCGTAGAAAAAATCATTCTCCTTATTTTTCAGTTTATAATAGAAATTAATTTTCACTTTTAATGTTTATAGGATCAGAATAATTAATTTGTTGAAAGATTATGAAACTAGTCACCAAGTATGGTCTGTGGATAGGCAAATAGTCAGATGTTTTATTTTAAATATGGTTTGCCAATAACCTAAATGAAATATGAAAAAATATAGATTATGCGTTGTTTTAGTGATCTTTTATAGTAGAATGGAGTTCAACATCAATTGAACGAAAGTATTTAAATTAACACTTTTTACTTCGATCTTACTTAGTTCATAGTGTAGGTATTATAATATTACAAGGTCTTACTTGGTTCATAGTGTAGGTGTTATTATATTTTATAGGACCAGAATAATTTATATTTTTGTTGGAATATTATGAAACTAATCACCGATTATGGTCTGTGGACAAACAAATAATCGAATGTTTTATTTTAAACATGGTTTGCCAAGAACCTAAATGAAATACGAGAAAATGTGGATTTTGCATTGCTTTAGCGATCTTTTATAGTAGAATGGAGTTCAACGTCAGTTGAAAGAAAGTATTTAAATTAACACTTTTTACCCACAATCTTACTTGGTTCATAGTGTAGGTGTTATAATATTACAAGGTCTTACTTGGTTTATATGTAGGTGTTATAATATTACAACTGCATTTCCTTAAATTTCAGTTACTACATATTTTCCTTCAACTTGTATCATTCATTTGAACCTCACCACTATTTGTAACATATAAACGGGTGAAAAGTCATAAAAACTAGTTATGGGGTCTTGCATTTTCAGAGTTCATGAACATTCTGGTAACTTCTACAGTTGATACTGAAGCAACAGATGGATAAAAAAATTACATTATAAGCACGGTCTTAAGTATCAACTGTTTATACAATTATGTGCCCGGACCCTTGACAGATGAGAAAGTATTACTCATTTTGTCCCACTGGGTTCTTAATATTTGAAATATAAAGTCCGACACACATTTTAAGACTCTTATATAGTATAGTTTCGTAACATATATCTAAAATTTTCTTTTTCTGAATAAAAATTCAAACATTAAACTTTTATTTAGAAAAAATTATTTAAAAATGAGTTATGGAACTATACTAGATAAGAACCTTAATGTGTGTCCATCAATTCATTTTAAATATTAATAATCTAGTGGGACTGAGGGAATATGTATCTTCTTTTGACACTTCTATATCCTTTAACTTAAATTTGAAATAACTAACGTTGTATTGAAAAGTAAAGCTTAAACTTAAATCTGATCACTCACATCAAGACAACAAAAATTAAAAAAGTGTAATAGCAATATTTTTTTTCTTTGGTAAGTTAATGGCACTCTCTTGATACGCATATTAGGTTAATTGATTTCTTAGTCAAATATATTTAACAAAACCATCAACATATTGATGCAATGCCAAATATTAATAAAAACGAACAACATTAATTGTGATCATGTTAACATAATAAGAAATCCAAAAATAGTGCCTAATAATAATAATAATAATAATAATAATAATAATAATAATAAAACGCATCAAGTTGTAAAACAACTACGACTTCTTTCAATTGTTTCCTTCCTTGAGTTGAAATACTCTGTTTCTATTTCCCCATAGAATTTGTATCCACTTCCAATATTTTTGCATCGGCTTCATTTTCTTGTCAACTTTCTTTTATCATCCCATGTTCATCTTTCTTTTTTTCGAATTCAACTTTCTCACTTTTGCAAACTGTTTCAACAATTAAAATGTTCGTTTCTTTATTTTTTGGATTCGAGTTGATCGACTCTTATTTGGTCCAAAATGTTAGCTCCACCATCATCATGTTATTGCTTAGTTAAGATTTTTAATTTTATTTATGATTTCAATTATTTTTTATTTTTCCATTCAGTTTTAATTTTTATCCTCGCCCCATGCAAATTTTTATAAATTTTACAATCCAAATATATATGTAAGCGTAAGTTGCAAAACTATGTGTTACGACCAGATTTCTCATGGCGTGGAACGTCCTTCGACAATATCAAACGTCCTTCGATTGTTCTGCAAAGAAGAGAATGTGAGAGATTGTTCCCCCGATTCACCTCTGGTGTGAGAATCAGTTAGTCTGGGTATGGTGGATATCAAAATAAAAAAGTTTAAAGCATATAATAAGAATGTATAAAATTTCGTATGTGTACTAAGTTTAGGTGAATATACTTATACTCAATCCTCAGCATTAACTCTTCTTCCGTTATGTGAGAATTACATATGTGAGAATCACATACGTATGTTGGAGGCGTAAGAGTTACATTTCCCTGGAGATTTGATATGGTCCAATGGTCGTCCCACATCACCTTTATAGCCTTCGGTTTTATGAACTTGGATGTCCGATGGACTTGCGTCAACCTAATCGATTTGGGCTACTATTACTAACATGTCCCTGTCCATCACCCTATCCCTTGGCCAGACAAAGGTCTAGGTGATGAAAAAAAGTGTGTCCCATTTTTTGGTCGAATCCCTAGGGCATTTGTCGCTTTATTTGGTCGACTGATATTGACGTGTATAAACACGCAACTTTCATCTATGGGTCACGAGAGTCATCATTAATGATAGTTGTCCCTGTCTCGAGATCCACGTCTCCATCATAACCGTCAAATCCCAATAGACTCTCATCCTAGCCTTATATTTTAAAAGGCTTGGTGGTTCAATTTTGGTACTCAACCATCACTCCTAGGTGCCTATATAAGTGCCCCTAGTGGTTTTCATATTATTTTTACTAGCAACGAGCACTTCTTGTTTTTGTAAACAAAACCCCCCAGAGAAGCAATGGTAATCACACAACGGGTAATCAGTTCCTCATTCCCAGATTACCCTATCTCAGTTACACATCATTTACAAATCAGTAAGTCTCTATCCTTTTGAGATATATATTTGTCATTTGCATGCTTTTGCTTTTTCTTAGTTGCTTTTTTGGAAATCTTTCACGTTTTTGTGTCTTTGTTGAGTTCCCAGGTCTTGGTGTTTTTCCTTTTTATTTTATGGGCAATGCCTTTTTTCTGGGTACCTTTTGGGTTTAGAAATGGTATGTGAGGTGTTCTATGACAAGAACCTCCTTTGGGATTCTTCATGCCTTGGAACATTCTTCAGGAACTGAACTTTGACAGTTTTCCATAATTGTCCTGGATTGTTGGTTTGTTTGTGCGGTCCATACCAGTTGTACTCGACCCTTTCTTATTTTCTCTATATGCGGATATTTTAGCCCAAGTACATAGCTGATTGTCTCTCCATTTCTGAATGCAAGGACATGGATCGAACAGATCAAACGACCGGTCCTTCTAATGTTCAGCCCGAAGTAACAGGACGAGAACTCTTCAGCTTTTCGGCCTCATACCCAGCTGCCAACAACCCTTTGGAAATGATATAGATGAGGGTGAAGGAGTTGTACGACAACTTCATGATCCCTCTGGGAGTTTGGTGGGTAATGAGTGGATTTTTGGTACTATGGGAGTCCCGGTAAGGTATAGAGATAGAGCCGTGGACATTTCGAAGACTACTTTTAAGTGCGGTTTCTGAGTGCCCCTGTTGAAGATCCTTAAGAAGCTCTTCAAGAAGATAGGTATTGATTTGGGTTAGATGGATCCAAATAGGTTCATATGTATTAACTATTATCAGAACCGGTTCCTTTGGGCGGGAATTCATCCATCAACGCGCCTCTTCTGGCATCACTATGAATTCAAGAAGAATGCCAAAAGTCCAGGATTCTATACTATCGCCCGAAGGGCGGGTCGTGCAGATTGGATTGCCACCAATTCTGATAATAAGATGATCCATACCCACTGAAGCTTCATCAGTAGTCTGAAACTAGCCCAGTTCTCAGTTTGCGTGAGGTGGATTTAGCCCAGCTTCTTCGGCCAAATCTGAACGACAAAGAGAAGGAGCTTTACGCGGCTTTGGTAAACGTCAAGGTGGCAAAGATTACCATAATTGACGTCTGAATATAAGACTGGCTCTACGACTATGATTAGTGGTAACATGGCCTATATCATCCTTCCTTCTTATTTTGTATTGTGCGTTGCTTTTAATTTCTTCAGTTATACATGTGTTTTTGACTTGGGTTTTCTTTGTTTCAGTATTTTCCTGGGATGCTTTGATTGAGAAAAAAAGGCTCAAGGCATCTCAGAAGAAGGCAGCCGAAGAGGCCAAGATCGAGGAGGCTTCCTGGAAGAAGGATAAACCTAATTCTTCGGCCGATGTTGGAAAGGTATCGGACAGACCAAAGAGAACCCACCAGGAGCCTCCTGCTTCAGAGGAGTTCCCAGATGGTCGCCAGAGGGGCCTTGATCTTGAGGCTGAAGGGGCTATCTCTAATAAACGTCTTAGGAGCCGCGATGGGATTGTTCAGACTTACGTCCCTAACTAGAAAGTTATGACGAGCGATCATATTGTATACCCTATGTCTGAAGCCACCAAGAAGGTTGCCTCAGATCTATGTCGACGCATGTAGTTGCAGATAGATCTATGCCCTATGGTGAGGATTTGGAGATGTTCCAGCTATGTTGACTGGAGGAACGCTAAGCTGAAGAAGACCCGAAAGGAGCTATGCAAGATAAACAAGAAGTTGGCGCTGACTGAAGACATATGCTTCCAGTTCAGCTTTGACTACGCTATTGAGAAGTCCATGACCTTGGCTGGGACCATAAGTTCCTTCTAAATGAATGGATGGAAGATCTAATCATCTGAGATGCTGATAATGGTCATCTGGTGGTCTCTTCGGGTGAAAAAGAAGAGCTTTCTGATAATTAGTTTTTTATGCCTTAATCTTCTACCTTTGGGCTTGTAAACATTTTCCTTCGGGCCTGGTTATTTGTGCCTTCGGGCTGTAACTTTTATTGCCTTCGGGCCAGTACTTTTAATGCCTTCGGGCGGGTTTTTATAAGCCTTCGGGCAGTTTACATTTCTTTAGAGTATTTTATTTTTTTGCATGGTTTCGTTTTACCTTAGCAATTTCACACTTTATATTTTTTACATTGCATCTACGGTTTTTACTTTACCTTAGAAATTTAGCAAGATTTTAGTATATTGCATCTTTAGATTGAATTTTGCCCTAGCAATTTTAAGCAATTATGTAATTGTGTCTTCGGCTGTTATTCCGCCTTATCAATTTTAAGCAATTTTAACTTTTAGTACCATCTTCACCCCTAAGTTATTAAAGGAGTAGGGCCACTTTCAGAAAAGATATAAGTCTGCATTCGCCCTATTTCAAAGTAAGGTTCCCATTTCTTAAAGACTTGTAAAGATACAAATGTTAGGAGGACGAAGGACCTATCTTCTTTGGGAATCCCCTGGATGGGTGTTTGTCCGGAAGAGAAAAATCTTAGAAAAGAGAGGGAAAAATGAAGGATCTATCTTTTTCGAGCAGCCCTTAGATAGGTATTCATTCACCCTTCCTAGTTTATGTACTTGGCATTTAAAAAACATGTTTATCTTTAGAAAATATTTGTGAAAAAAGTGTTAGTGCCATCCACCTAGAATCAAATCCATTTTAATATCATCATCTTCTCCATAATCACGAGTATGAACTTTGTGCTCCTTAGAGTAGTATAAATAGAAGAGGTCCCCTCATTTGGTGGACATCTATGAAGTTATAAAGCTCTCACTTGTAAACACTTGTGCTCTTAGTAATATAGTTTCACTCTTTTCTTTTAAATACTCTAAGTGTTCTTGTGTGTGTTCACTTAGTTTGCTAAAAAGGCTCATTTAATAGTTCTCAAGGGGAGAAAAGCGCAAAGTGTCGACACGGTTTAACTAAAGGAGTTCTAAGGCCGCTCACATCATAAACCATACTCTCTCTCTAATAAATTATCATCGATTATCAGTGATAGTTCCTGCTTATCTCAAGTTCACTAAAAGCGACGAAACTGCTTTACTGTAATCTTTTTCATTTTGGGTGGCGATTCGCTCACACATACGGTGAGGGCTAATACGCTTTAAAGATACAGTTATACTAGACTCGAGTTTACTTTCCTTGTCTCCCCGATTTTTAATTTTATTTTTTTTGTTCAGTGCTTCTCTACAAGTTTTTATTGATTCACACACACAAACACGCTTGCTATTTACTAGGTTTGTCACAGATTGTACAAAAGCTTATCCCCTCCTTTGTTGCTTCTCCAAAGCCTACAAAACACATGATGATGAAAAAACTAATTATTGTTTTATTATCATAACAAATAAGTATACTAAATTTTCTAGTATAAATGAGTAAACAGTGAGCCTAAATGAGTCGAATTTAAAAAAACACTATAGTTGTTGACGAGTCACAACTTGAGGTCGAGCTTCGTCTCGGTTCTAATTAATTTTGATTATAAATGTAAAATGTTACTAGGTACTTTTTTGATCAAATTTAGCTTAACTTAAATTTATCGAACTACGGAAAAATACAACATTCATGCTCATAATTAAAATGGGTTAAGTAAATAATCAAGAACCAATACCATATTGCCATGTATAAAACTACAGAAAGAACTTTATATAAAAGAATTTCAATAATCCATATGTTCATGTGTATGTACGTGAAATCGAATGTGAATAAGGCAACTTACATGAACTTGATTCTCTTTAAGAAGAATAATAGACTAACATGAAGCAGAAGAGAGTGTCAAATTAGACATGGTGACCAGCCTGATAACTCAATCTTTGGGCTCTCATAGTGCTCCTTGCACAAAAAAAATCTCATAAGCATCATAAAACATATCCAGCAAATGGAATATTAAGAACAAATTCACAAAATGATAAACTATTATATGTGTATCAAAAGTCAAACAACAATACACAAATCTTCTAAATTGAGTAAAATCTAAGAACCAAACATACCGCACACAAAATATAACCAAGAACTTTACCAAATGTAAATAGGATCGTCAAAAACTCAACACAACTAGAATCTAGAATAATTATCCAGAAAACGAATGTTTAAAACAAGTTCACATAACAACAAACTAAAATCATCCTTTTAGACTTGAACACGAAGAGACTTTTGCTAGTCTAATTCAGAAATACAGTTTTCTTGAATCGACACTTTCACTGCATCATAAATGGTCTTTACTAATATCAAAAAATGGTGTTGGCGTAGAAAATATTACCTTATGTGACAAAAATTTGAATAAGAAAATGTATGACAACATCACATTCGAACATGCCATCATCTATATTGGTATATCGGTATTTCCTTGGACATCTGAAAAGTGTTAAAAAAAGGGGTTAATTATCAAATAGATCACTTGATGCGTTCAAATGTATCAAGTGAGTCACTGATTACAAAACTGACTCAAATGAGTCACTCATTTAAAAATTTGTATCAAAAATATCAGTGTATCATTAGTCGAAATTCTTAAAAGTATTATATATTGAGTTCCGCACATTTTTTATGACCGATATTACATCCAAATGAAAGGTTCCGAGTTCTACTATTTTAGATAATATTGTTAGATTTTTAAAATTTTATCAACTATTTATTTTTAATTTTTTGATTGTTTTATTTGATTTAAATAAAAATAAATATTAGATAAATTTTTAAAAATCTAAAAATATTATCTAAAATACTAGAACTCGAAATCTTTTATTTGGATATAATATCATTCATAAAAAATGTGTGAAACTCAATATATAATATTTTTAAGAATTTGGACTAACGCTAGACTGATATTTTTTATACAAAATTTTTAAATGAGTGACTTATTTAAACTCGTTTTGTAATCAGTGACTCTCTTGATACATTTTGACGCATAAAATGACCTATTTGATAATTAACCCTTAAAAAAATAGGGAGGAACCCGCTCTTAGAAAGAAGAAAGCCCGTTAAGGAAAAATTGAAAGTCTGCTTAGTTCAATCTTTTAATTACTCCCTCCGTTCCATAATGTATGAGCTTATTTGACTAGCACGATTTTTAACAAATTAGTGCTTGACTTTAATGAGAATCACAAAAATGAGTTAGTGGGTGGTAAAATAAGTGTATTATATGAATGTGTGGTTGCGAGAATCTTAAATGAATGCTATAAATGAAAGGTTCATTCTGTTTGGGAAGTAAAAAAAGGAAAGTGGTTCATATAAAATGGGATAATGTGAGTATAACACAAAGTAAAAAAAATAAAAAAATCGATTATAACACACAAAAACACACTTAATCTCTCATCTCTCTCGTAGCTCTCTCGCTCCGCTCCATTTAACCTCGTCGCTCTCTTTCCACTTCGCCTCCTTCACTGTTCCCGTAGCTTCACTCCGTTCAATCTCTTTGTCGTAGTTTGGCTCCTCTCCGCTCTCTTTTTGTAGCTCTATTTATTTAATTAAAGGTATGTTTTTCCTAATTAAAGGTATATTACAAACACTAATCATGAGGTTTTATAAAGAAAAAATGACAAAAATACCTCTTTTTTTAAACTTTATGACAAGAATACCATTTTTTGGAATGTTTGGCCAAAAATACCTACCTAATACGCATTTTAAAATTGGGTATTACTAATGCGCATTTTAGAAATGGGTAACTTGTATAAAAAAAATTAAAAAAAATTAAAAAAAGAAATAATTATGGATACGCATTCGTGAGATGCGTATCATGCCTTTACAAAGCATGATACGCATGTCAGGAATGCGGAATGCGTATCATGATTTTACTTTTTTTTTTATATATTTTTTTTATATATTTTTTGTTTTTTTTAAATAATACTCATTTGTCAAATGCGTAATAGCCTTACCCATTTTTGAAATGCGTATTAGAAATGTATTTTTGGCCATATCATTCAAAAACGGGTAATCCTGTTACATTTTCTAAAAAAAAAGGTATTTTTGGCCATCACCCTTTTATAAACCCTAATTTTTGCGGGTTTTAATTTGTAATTTCTGCGGTTTTACAAATCCTAATTTTAGGGGTTTTATAAACCCTAAATCAAAGGTAGATGTATATATGTGCAACTTTTGGGCGTTTGGAATGATGTGTAAATATATTTTGGCCATTTTTTTAATTCACTTTCTTATGCCTTGTTTTTATGTCCTGCGCTTTGTATGATTTACTAGTTTAGGAAATTTAGTATATGAATGTTTGATAAGTTGAAGGGCTAGCTGCTGCTTTTTATATTTTGAGGTGTGTGGAATGTAACATATATAAAATTAGTGCCAGGACTCATAGTAATTTTAAGTTTCCAAGCTCTTTAATTACAGACTTGTCAATGCAGTTCGTGAACAACTCAATTTCTTGATGAGCCAAGCTTCAACTACAATTTGAGTAGTAACCTGCTTCTCTCCTCTAAAATGTGGACTGTTTTCTATCAGGGATTGGCCCTTTAATATATATAGGCTATGGTTACTAGTTGTCCAAGATATATCATTTGGTGATAAAATTTCAGATTAAAAAACCAAACAAAGCTATATTAATTTATCAACCATTAGAAAATCACAATTCAAGTCTAAGTATGTTATTAGGATTTAGTTCATTAACTATTATGTTACTTGTATGGTTTGGGGTTTTAATATTTGATGAGAATGTTTAAAACAATTAGAGAGGATTACTAGGTGAGGATTAATTATGACTTGTTAATGAGATGGACAGATGTGTCCAGGACATGTACGAGAGTGTAATCGAAATCCATTTTGATGTATATTAAGAATGTGGGTGAAATCAATTTTTAGTATGTCAAGAATGTGATTTAAGTCATTTTATATTTATAATTTCCTTATGCACATTGCGCAATGTGGATAATCTTGACTTGCTATATCTTTTTACCTAAATTTCTCTATAAATTTTATTAATTTTTTATGAACTGGTGATATTGATTTTCTTTTTATAATATCAGGATTCTAGTAAATGCCCATAATCGCTGCATCATGGTATCATTTGGTAAGCAAGTTTATTCTGGAGAAGCCTACAATCGTCGTGATCCTTAAAGTAAATGGTTATAATTTATTATGGTTCCCTTTGAGTTATTATATTACTAACTAAGAAACTAAAGGATAAAAATATCATTAATATCATTGCTCTTACTTATTGGTTGTAAATTACTTGCTTTTTGGGTGTTTAAATCTTTTTCCTTTGCGAAGCCCTGTACCTTAGTCTGGTAGTGTTTCTTACGGTATATTCTCATATATTTAAGGTATATCATTGTCCAGACTTCTTCTATTCTAATATCTTAATTTGCGTTATGCTTAGATTTATCATTTCAGATCCCAAAACTGTAGATACTGCAATTATCCTTATGAACTCTCGTTGCTAGAAATTTACTTGGAATTCTAAGATGTGATTCGTTCAAATCCTCGTCAGTTGGAATCTTGCATAGCACACATATAGAATCATGAATATAATTGTATATGCATATATGATTAACATTATTATTCTTTATCTTTTTGACAAATAATTTATAGAGGTCATACATTTGTAGAGAGTTTTGTTCTCGCATTTTAGTTGTTCAAAGTAGATTAAAGTATTCACATGTGCAATGGTGTTCCATTTAGCGGAAGACAAGAGATCAGACCAAAGCTACCTAGAAAAGTGTAACGATTGGGATTTTCGCGACATAGTTTATTAGAATAAAATATAATATAATTTTGTGGCTTAAGTGTAATTTCTGTGAATTAGTGAAAGAATAAATAAAAATATCTTGTTCCAATTTGATGAGTCAATAAAGGGTATAAGATAAGTTTTGAAAGTGTACTTAAGTCAGTTGTCGTCGCGCCGTCAGATGGGACGTGACCCGTGATGTGAAAAAATGAATCTAATGAAAAGAGTGAATAAGAAAAATCAGTGGATTGTGTTAAGTTATGAAAGAGATCGTGTTCTCTATGTATCTGTGTTATATGGATTTGAATTTGCAAAGGTTATTTTGTTAGTTGAATTACAGGATATTTGGTATAAGCGTAAACATCTATAAAAAGGGGAAATTATGTGTTAGGGTATATAAATACGAGTTGTGGTTGATGTTATTATGTGAATATAAGTTATTTGATATTTACGAGTGTGAATCTGTTTATTTTTTTTAAATAAAGAATATGAAATTAGCTCTCTTTTCATATTTTTAAAATAATTTTAGAGCAAACGAATTATTTTCTATGAATTTTACAAATAAATCACAGATAATAGAAGTAACTCTGGAAAATCATTTTAAAATATCAGAACATCGAAATAAATCCAACTATCATTTTTAAAAAGTCTCTAGGACTATTCCAGAGATAATAAAATAAATCTCACACTTTGATCATACTCTGATAATTTTATAAAAATATATAAGGATCAAATAATTCTTATTTTCACCAAATAAATCCTCTTAAAATATTTAAAAATTCGTGAATCATTATGGTACTTTTCAAATTTTACAAAGCTGTTTTATATTATTAATTTATATTTATAGAATTTTGTATAAAAGAAAAGAAAAAGAAAAAAAAAATCCAGGAAATGACCATGGTGCCCATGTACCATATATCTCCTCCCCTCCCCTCCTTTTTTTCCTTCCCCGTCCTCAGTCTCTCGAACTCTCCTGTCTCTCTCGGCTCTCGGTACAATCTCTCTCTTCGTTTTCTCTCTTTTTTGATCATTTTGGAATCCGAGACCATGGTTGAGTCTCGTTTTACTTCTAGTTTCCTAGTTTCCTGTTCCTGGCTTGCATGCCATTTTTTGTGTTTGAAATCGAAACCCTCAAATTTCATTTTTGAGTTTTATACTCGGGTTGGGTGTTGGATTCAGTTTTAATGAAAAGTAATGTGTTGGTGTTGATTATTAGAAAGAAATCAATGGCTTTCGTGTAGGAAACCCTCGAATTGAGGGCATCACCGAGAATCGCCGCCACCGACAATGAACTCCGGTGAGTCGATGGTGAGCTGTGATGCTATAATTGAGCTCTAACAATTAAAATTCATTTATTTGAATAGTTGCATGCTAGTTAAATGAAATTCAGAATTTGCGATTTCGAGTTTTTGGTTCGCATTATGTGATTTATTCGATTTTGCAATTTGAGTCTGTGAATGTTAGTTCGAATTGTTATAATGTTTAGTCGAATGTGTTTAAGATAATAATTTCAGAATTAAGGGTCAGATTGTTATTTAAGTCGGTTGTCGAATTCGAGTTTTGGAATAATCGGGTATATATTTGTGATTTCATGATATATAAGGTGGATTAAATGTTGGATTGAATTTGCAAGTATAGTATATGATTGTGATTCTCGAATTTAAGTAGTAAAGACCTATATTCGAATTTTAAAGAGAATAAGAGCAAGTCCCTGAAATCGAGTCTCGTGTTTAGTTGATTGATGTGTTAAGTTGTGTTAGGTCACACACACACTGTAGAGGGGGTGAATACAGTGTATAGTACACTCAAATCGAACTTAAAGAACTTGAGTAACAGAAAACAAACTTTATTGAAATAATAAACTCTGTTACAATATGGAACTGTTACCTCTCAGTGATGAACAAATATCACGAGAGCTGCTAGGGTTATATATAATAATAACTTCAATAATGATAACACTTATAGTGTAAACCCTATGCCTGTGTTTATATACTACACAGTTACAAGATAATCGCTAATTGATATGGAATATAATTCTGCTTCCTAAAATATATCAATCAGATATCTTCTATTCCAAGTATTCCATTCTTCACGGAATTCCTTCTTCATGCATATCTCTTCTTATGTTTTATCTCTATCTTCTTTCCTTTAATCAGCTACTGTCCTTATCTGATCGTCCTTCAGCACTTAAGTTCTGATATCTATCTTCTGATGATTATCTCCTGATAATATAAGTACTGATATCCTTAAGTCCTGACTTCCAGTATAAGTACTGATCAACAGTTAAGTACTGATCTATCCTGTTCACACAAGATCTGAAAGCTAAACATAAGACATATTAGCCATGACATTATCAAATATATCTAACAATCTCCCCCAACTTGTAAATTAACAAAATATACAAGTTAAACAGATATTTGATGATGTCAAAAATATTAAGTACAAATGCATGAGAAATAGACTAGATAACTACAACTTACAGTCCTTAAAGTTTTACCAATTTCAACTTCTGATAACAACTTCAATCTGCATAAATATCAGAATTTAAGCAGTTGTAGATCTTCGACTTGGCTTCATCAACTTCTGATCTCTCTGATGTCAGGAGTTGTTCTGAGATAGTTCTTCAACAAACATTTCTCAGCATATCTTAGTTCATCAATCATTCTCCTTTTAACACCTTTAAGCTCTGCAGTATCTTCACCAGTTTGAAAGATTGCAGCTCTGAGATCATTAATCTTTGCTTTCCTTAACTCCTGGTCTAGTCTTATGACATAAGCTTTGTCAGATTCAAGATTGAATTCAAGTCCCTTAATACCAAGATACGTTCTGATCTGTGCAGTATTAGGCTTCATATCAACAATATCCCCATTGTGATCTCTGTACTTTGGAACATATCTGCTGTCAGACTTAACAGAATAAAGCCTTTTCTGTCTCTGAATCTGTTCTTTTAAGTAGTTTGCAGCAGTCTCTGTTATTCTGTCATCCACTTGAAGTAAGAAAAGTACAACCGGGAGTCGATGTTCCCGAGTATATTATATATATATATATTTATATATATATGGATATAGTTTTCAAAACTATTGATCGAATAAGGTTTATTCTATAACTTTATTTTATTTAATGAATATTATTTGAATATTCATTCGAGGACTTATGACTCTGTTTATTCTATTTAATGATTATTAATTGGATATTCCTTTGAGGATGTATGACTCCGTTTATTTTATTTAATGAATATTATTTATAATATTCATTCGAGGTATTATGACTCCGCTTATTATTTAATAATATTCTTTATTTTATTAAAGAATAATGTTTCGATAATCAAACTTATTTTCGATTATTCAAATAAAGATTATACTTTCGTATAAGTATATCTTTGGTTATTTAATATCCATTTCAAGTATGAGTTTTAAAACTTCTACTTCAATTATTTTTATAAAGATTATTTTTTATGGGAATATTATTTAAATAATAATATTCAGATATTTTCTAAATATATTGGGACTGATTTATTTTAATAAATCAGCAGTACTCCAAACATTCTTAAAAATGTTTTCGAGTCTTCAAAATGATTTTTAAAGTTAGAGTGGACCCCAAAACTCATTTTTATATTTAAGATCTTCCTTTCAAAGGGGATTTAAATACTCGCTCAAAACCTGGGGGATCCGGCTCTGTGGTGTATTTTACATTCGCAACGTGGTTGCTGTTTTGAGGAAACAATTTGATTACTTGCCCAACGTCCGGGAAGTAAGTCCATCTAATTGAGTCGGCATAAGCGACAGGCCGGGGTACGGTCTATCAAAGTGTAAGTGGCTGGGTGGCAGTCCATCAACGCGTAAGAGGCCGGGTGGCGGTCCAGCACAAGGTCCTTATGTGGCCAGGGTGATGACCGGTGGGGGATTCATCCATCTACTAGTAGAAAAGGTTACTTATTAGTATCTTTGCCTGATCAGCAAGATATCGGGTTTATGCCAAAATTCTTTTCTTTCCAAAATTCATTGGATATTGCAACTCTGTTCATACTTTACATGACAGAGGTTTTCAGGAAATGTATGAGAGATATATATATGGATATATATATATATATATATATCGGGACTTAATGAAGTATCTCGTAACTTCATTTCATTCAATAATATTTCAAAGATTGAATCTATTCAAGTCTTATCTTGTATTCTCATCTATGTGATAAACTTTTGAAACTAATTATAACTTGAACGGTGGTAGTTCAAGTAGTACTCGAAAAGATATAAGTATATTGGAGTATCTTGTAACTTCATCTTTTAAACTTATATCTAGTAAATGATTATCTTATGCATGTCAAAGATTTTCAGAAAAACGTTGAGACAAGGTTAGATATATGAGATCACCTTGCAACGATAGTTTTATATAGTTATAAACTGGAACTCTGTGTATATTATGCATGGAAGAGGACTTCCAAGATTTTGAAAAGTATATATTTATATATACTGAATATTTTACGACTTCATCGCATTAAGATATCAAACTTGGTCCATTTCTTTTGGCCAAGACTTTCATGAGTACTATGAGAAGGCTCATATATTGTTAATCATTATACATATTATTTTGGTGGGCTTGTTGCTCACCCTTGCTTTCTTCTTTCATCACACAACATCAGATAGACAATATGAACAGGATCAAGCTCCCAATTCGCGAGCGGATAAGAAACGTTCCGCAGTTTCCTGTAGGCGTTGATGTCATTGTAGCTGAGGTAGGATCTACCAATAGGCTTGGATTTCAACTTTTGATGTACCAGACTTATGTATATTTATGAATTATAATAATGGCAAGGAAAATGTAAATTTATTCAGAAACCCTTTTAAGGTGTAATGGCAAATAATTGTGGAATAAAATGACTCGTGTTATTTTTGGATATTCATCTCTGAGACTATAACTTATGGTGTGTGTTTATTGTGGGGTCACAGTACGGAGTAGTTGATTGTTTATTAAGATTGGGTGTTATTAAGGGAAATGGAACTCGTGACAACCCGGATCCCCGACCCCGGATTTGGGGGTGTTACAACCAGGTTCTGATGAAGCTAAGATCAAAACAGGAGTTGAAGTTGCTACTAGAGATCCATTTATATTGACTGACAGACCGCTTGAAGATGTTACACAGAAACATATTGATAAGGTTATCTATGTTCAAGTGGTACTGGATGCTCATGAAAAGCACAATGTCAAGGAAAATCTGATTCTATTTCTTGAAGATGGAAGGACATATCAGATGTCAGAATCAGATGTGTTAAACAAATCACCGAAAGAACTTCAATTCTTTCATTACCTTTTAGGGGTAAAGTTTGATATTACCAAGAGATGGTCAAACTTCATATTGAAGACCATCAGAGATAAAGCTAGAATTTCTGGTTCAAGAGTTACAGAATTCATTCCTAGTATTGTTGAAAATGATGGAAGTGAAATTCCAATGAAGAAGGATTATGCTAAGCTTGAAGTGATACTGAAAGGGAAATGTCTATGCTACAATGAAGATTCTTCTCATCCTAGGGTAATAAAACTGAATGATGGTTTAGAAAGAAACCATATCTCTGCTTTAAGGACTGTAATCTATCATATTGGAAGTCAGAATGAAGAGATGAAGCAAGTCAAGACTACACTCTCTCAAGTCCCGAGGATTAAAGAAGAAAAGCTGATATCAAGCTTTGTCAAGAATCATCATGGATTCAGATTGACTCAGTGAGATTGGTAAAAGCTACAAGGACTATAAGTTGTAGTTAGTTATCTAGTTAAACTCTTATTGCATTTGTACTTAAATGTTTTTGACATCATCAAATCTATTAACTTGTATATTTTGCATAATTTACAAGTTGGGGGAGATTGTTAGATATATTTGAGATGTCATGTCTAATATGTTTCATGTTTAGTTTTCAGATCTTAACAAACATGACATATCAGGACTTACTGAAATCAGGACTTACTGGAAGTCAGAACTTAATATCAAAACTTAAGGACATATCAGAACTTAAGTGCAGGAAGACTTACAGTTAAGGAAGGAAGTTGATTTACAGTAGAAAATCGTGACTTAAATAAAAGAAGATATGCATGGAAAGAGTTAGAAGACTGGAAGACTTGTAGAAGATATCTGATTGATATATTTTAGGAGATAGAATTATATTCCATATCAATTAGATGTTATCTTGTAACTATGTACTACATAAACACAGACTTTGGGTTTACACTATATGTGTTATCATTATCGAGAAGATTATACATTGTAACCTAGCAGCTCTTAGTGGTATTTATTCATCACTGAGAGAGAACAGTTCCATTGTAACAGAGTTTATCTTATTGAATATATCTGTTTACTATTACTTGTGTTAAAGTCGATTTGATTGTAGTAACACTGTATTTAACCCCCTTCTACAGTGTTATGTGATCTAACATTCTGATTCCACCTAAATTGGTAGAATCAAGAGAGTAGCCCATAGACTTAAGCATGGTGCTCACATATGTTTCTGTATGTGGAATAGAAGTGTTATTTTTAGGAAAATGAAGGCAAGTTGAATTTCATCACATTTGATACAGAAGTCATTATTTAAGAGGGAAGGTAATAGTCTTTTCTTTGGAATTGAACACGGCTGTAGTCCAGATTTGCTCAACAATTTTACAGTAAATCACTAGAGACTCGAGCATGGCATAAATCAATTTGCAGTTGCGAATGAAGTCCACAGTCTTGTGAAAGTCCTCAGTAGTCACGCTCTTGTCCATTAGAGCTACGAAGTTGTTCTTTTCGTAGATAAACCCAGATTGAGAAATAATCTTGATAACTTGTGCCATTTGTGATTGGTAAGCAGTTATAGAGAAAGAGGGTTTTGGAGATGAAGAGAGTAAAATTTTTTTGAAAATGAAGAGAAAGATAAAAAGTGAAATGAAAAGTCAAAAGGGGCTTTTATACTTTCTCAGAAATAGATAAATAGAAATTACAAATTACAATAAAGTACCCAATGAAAATTGCCGAAAATAGCCGTTTAAAAATGAAATAAACTGTAGAAATTCTAAAGATTATCCATCGACATATACATACACATTGTAAGTAAATTCGACGGATAAGGTGTAGAATTAACGGCTACGATTAAAGCAAATCGATGAATATAGAAGGTACCATTATCCCTCGAGGGATAGAATACCCAAAAATATATTTGACTTTCAACAGATGCTGATATTCAATGGATATTCATTCTCAAAGGATAATGAACATCTGTCGAGAGATTAATTTTGACTTGGCCAAAATTCCATCTTTTGAGGAAAAATCAAATTATTTTCTGGCTGCATTATAAATCGCTTAGACATCAAAATAACTTAAGAATAATTAAGCATACCTAACTCACTTACCAACCTAGAGAAAGTTGACTCATCAAGTGGCTTGGTAAAGATTCCTGCAAGTTGCTGCTCACTTAGAACAAAGTGAAGTTCCACAGTACCATTCATGACATGTTCTCGAATGAAATGGTACTTGATGTCAATGTGCTTTGTGTAACACCCCCAAATCCGGGGTCGGGGATCCGGGTTGTCACGAGTTCCATTTCCCTTAATAACACCCAATCTTAATAAATAATCAACTACTCTGTACTGTGACCCCACAATAAACACACACACCACAAGTTATAGTCTCAGAGATGAATATCCAAAAATAATCACAAGTCATTTTATTCCATAATTATCTGCCAATACACCTTAAAAGGGTTTCTGAATAAATTTACATTTCTTTGCCATTATTACAATTCATAAATATACATAATTCTGGTACATCAAAAGTTGAAAACCTAGCCTATTGGTAGTTCCTACCTCAGCTACAGCGACATCAACGCCTATAGAAAACTGCGGAACGTTTCCTATCCGCTTGCGAATTGGGAGCTTGGTCCTGTTCATCTTGTCTATCTGATGTTGTGTGATGAAAGAAGAAAGCAAGGGTAAGCAACAAGCCCACCAAAATAATATATATAATGATTAACAATATATGAGCCTTCTCATAGTACTCATGAAAGTCTTGGTCAAAAGAAATGAACCAAGTTGATATCTTAATGCGATGAAGTCGCAAAATATTCAGTATATATACATATATACTTTTCAAAATCTTGGAAGTCCTCTTCCATGCATAATATACACAGAGTTTCAGTTTATAACTGTATAAAAATATCGTTGCAAGGTGATCTCATATATCTAACCTTGTCTCAACGTTTTTCTGAAAATCTTTGACATGCATAAGATAATCATTTACTAGATATAAGTTTAAAAGATGAAGTTACAAGATACTCCAATATACTTATATCTTTTCCACATACTACTTGAACTACCACCGTTCAAGTTATAATGAGCTTTCAAAAGTTCATCACATAGATGAGACTACAAGACAAGATTTGAATAGATTCAATCTTTGAATATCATTATAAATAATGAGGTTACGAGATACTTCATTAAGTCCCGATATATATATACACCTATATATATACATTTCATACACTCCTTGAAAACCTCTGTTATGAAAATTATAAACAGAGTTGCAATATCCAATGAATTTGGAAAGGAGAAAACCTTGGCATAAACCTGATATCTTGCTGATCAGGCAAAGATACCAATAAGTAACCTTTTCTACTAGTAGATGGACGAATTCCCCACTGGTCATCACCCTGGTCGCAATAGGACCTTATGCTGGACTGCCACTCAGCCACTTACGCATTTGATGGACTCCCACTGAGCCACTTACACTATCATGGACGCCCACTGAGCCCATGTTGCTTATGCCGACTCGATAGATGGACTTACTTCCCGAACTTTGGGTAAGTAATCAATTCATTTACCAAAACTGCAACCTTGTTGCGAATATAAAATACACCACAGAGCCGGATCCCTCTGGTTTTGAGCGAGTATTTAAATCTCCTTTTTAAAAGGAAGATCTTAAATATATAAAAAATGAGTTTTGGGATCCGCTCTAACTTTTGAAAATCATTTTAAAGACTCGAAAACACTTTAAAGAGTGTTTGGAATAATGCTGATTTAATAAAATAAATCAGTCTCAATATAAAAGAAATATCTGAATATTATTATTTAAATAATATTCCCATAAAGAATAATTGAGGTAGAAGTTGGAAAACTTATACTTGAAATGAGTATTAAATAACCAAAGATATACTTATACGAAAGTACTATCTTTATTTGAATAATCAAAAATAAGTTTGATTATCGACACCTTATTCTTTAATAAAATAA
The DNA here is from genome assembly GCF_009905375.1 of Apium graveolens. Lineage (NCBI taxonomy): Eukaryota > Viridiplantae > Streptophyta > Magnoliopsida > Apiales > Apiaceae > Apium > Apium graveolens. Next base: position 109,241,620 of record NC_133655.1, read on the forward strand.
AGAAAATATCTTAGCAAATAATCGGAGTCATAGATCCTCAAATGAATATTCAAATAATATTCATTAAATAATATAAACTGAGTCATAAGCCCTCGAATGAATACTCAAATGATATTCAAATAATAAAATAAACTGAGTCATAAGCCCTCGAATGAATATTCAAATAATAAAATAAAATAAGTCATAAGCCCTCAAATGAATATTCAAATAATATTCAAATAATAAAATAAACTGAGTCATAAACCCTCGAATGAATATTGGAAATAATATTCGATTAATAAAATAAAAGGAGTCATAAGTCCTCGGATGAATATTCAAGTAATATTCAATTAAGTAAAATAAAGGTATCGAATAAACCTTATTCGATCAATAGTTTTGAAAACCATATCCATATATATATAAATATATATATATATATAATATACTCGGGAACATCGACTCCCGGTTTAGAAATATATTCACCTTTGGGTCCCCTATACTAAGGGTATACACAACTACTGCTTATTTCTAGCATAGGTATTATGCAACTATAAGCATTGAAATCAACAGATAGATAACCAGATTACGAAACAGACATGCATATATACCATATCAGCATGCTCCAATATATCGCAAAAATTGCTAATAACAATCATGCACTTATCACAAGATAATGCATATACATATATTTACATCACAACAACAGTATAACGGGTAGAAAACTTGCCTGAGCGACTGGGGGTTACGAATGGCTCGGGACGAGTCTGGTAACCTATAAGCAACAAGTAAGTTGGAATTAAACCAAAGTCACTTGTAAATCTATACTCTAACCAACTCAGACTCTAACGCTCATTTTGCGCTTAACGATTTACTTAAGTCGCTCGAGTACCCTCGGCTCCACCATTTTTAATAATTTACCCATTACGAGTTTTAAGGCGATTCTTTCGCGAGTGTCTTATCAACTGCCTAACACACTCTACATAAATGTTTCATGCTCCAATTAGTCATTTAAGGGCCTTAACCAAGGTTTCAAAGTAAGGCGAGGGGTAATGGTTCGGTCGCGAAACGCCGTTACTTAAAACGGTCGTTTCTCCTAAACCGTACATCGGACTCAAACGAACTACATATCAAAACGAAGCTCGTAACATGAACTATCTAATCATGGCAATGGTCAAAACCTATCAGTGAGTTCACGGGTCCTAATGTTAAGAACAAAAACAGCCTAAAGTAAATCGGACATTATGACGACTATGTTTACGCGATTTCCCAAAATTTTACCAACCAATTTAACACCAAACCATCACCAATTAATCCCAATACAACCATATGACCATATCACTCATCAAACACTTTAAACCATTTAAACCAATCTCAAATCATACCATGAATCATCAAGAACAACTAGTGCTACTTTTTAACTCCAAAATCAACAAAAGCACTTAACCACTAAGATCTCAACATGACAAAACAACTACTACACTTAATCTATCATTCCATCATCATAATCATTTATATCAAACAATCTTAATACTAAGTTCATGAAGAGTTATACCTTCCTTGAAGCTTTTAATCAAAGAAAGATCCTTGGAATGTCCATGGAAGCCTTAATATATGCTTAAGCTACCTTGACCTTGCAAATAAAATCAAGAATCAAAAATTTGTTCTTGAAAGTTACTATTCACCCTAAACTAAAATGATTTGTTTGAGATAGAAAACCTTTGATTCAAGCACTCAAACTACTTGCTCTTCTTAGTTATGAAATATAGGATCCAAAGAAACAAACCTTATAATTTTCCATGGAGTATAGCTTGTGTTTTGAATTTCTAATTCACCATTTTGGTGAAAAATTCGAAATGAAGAAGATGAAAGGGGGGGGGGGAGAGAAGCTTGCTTTGTTTTATTGATCTTTGTGCATAAAAGTCTTGGTTGATATCCTTTTGTTTTGTTAATTACCTTTTAACCATGGTAAAATTTGTGTGGCTTGAAATCAACCAACAATACCTTCCCTTTGGTCATGCTTATGTCATCCTCCTATGTCATCTTCCCACACTTGTCATCTTCTTGTTGGTGTGGTGACATCATCATCACTAACCTCTTTGATTAGCTCTTAATTACTTGGCTAATGACCGCTGATCTGTTATACGGTTCGCTTAACTTTCATTCTCGTTTATCGTTTGAGGGATCATACCCGGGATCTTATTACTTGGGTTCCCTTACCCTTTCTCAATACATTATATTCCTTTTATGATCCTCTCTTATAAACCTTGAATTTAAATCCTTTTAATCATGTTACCTTATACTTAATTCTTTCGGTATCTGGTGGATTTTCGGGAAAAATCAAAGTGTTCGGATTTGGATTCTGACGATCTTTACATACACTTATATCTCATATAAAGTACTAATAAGATCTCAGAATAACAATAGAAGAACCCCTACATAGTGTGGCATGAAAAGTTTTCTTATTCAGCATAATCAGCAAAATCACTATTCATAAGGGTTTCAAAAAAATTTCAAAAAATTGGGGTTATTACAGTCTCTCCTCCTTAAAAGGATTCCGTCCCGGAATCAGATAGAAAATGAATAGGGATACTCTCTTAGCATTGCACTTTCTAACTCTCAAGTAAATTTCCCACATTGTGGTTCTACCATCAAACTCTGACTAGTTTGATAACCCTTCTCCTAAGCACTTGTCCCTTTTCAATCTATAACCTTTCCTGGTTGCTCCATATAGGTTACGTCGGGTTGCATGTCTATGCGCTCATATGCCCCTATTTATCTGGCATCCGAATTACACTTCCTTAACATTGATACGTGGAACACGTTATGAACTTGTTACAGGTTCGGGGGTAGGGCTAGCTCGTATGCTAACTTCCCAATATGTTTTAGTATATCCAAGGGTCCAACAATTCGTGGACTTAAACTTTCTTTTCTTTCCAACCCTCATCAATCCTTTCCAAGGGATACCTATAACATCACTAGGTCCCCTATTTCATACTCTTTGTCCTTTCGAGTCAAATCAGCATACCTCTTATGTCCATCTTGGGTTACTACCAGCCGTCCTCTGATTAGATCTATTATATCCCTGGTCCTTTGGACTACTGCGGGTCCGAGCATCTTGCGCTCTACAACTTCATCCTAACATAAGGGAGATCGACATTGTCTTCCCTCAAGGATCTCATAAGGCGATATCTCAATACTGACATATGATCTATTGTCGTAAGAAAACTCAATCCGTGTTAAGTGATCATTCCAAATTCTTCCAAGTCTATTGCATAGACTCTTATTATAGCTTTTTGCGCTATAGGTTTTGCTTCTCAATACCCACTCTTTTCCAGTTCGTAATCGCTACTACCTTCCGTTCCTAATATTATACTGGTTATACTTTTGCTCGTTAGCATTCTATAACCTTTTAATAACCACGTCAACCTTAGTATCACTAACGCGTTAGAATCGGAATACCACCATACTTGGTACCACTTCCTTTCTAGCTGCCTCCATCTTCGAAAGCTTGATCCATCATATAGAAGTAAAAGAATTCATTGAGAGATCACTATGATCATGAACACTTATTACATTGCATAGTTAGTACAGAAGGTGGCCAGCCTTTAGTACTTGACAAGCAATTAAACAATAGCTGGTATCCTACTCGGCTTCTATCACACAGATAGATAGTCATTCGGCAATACCTCCCCTTCTGGAAGGGTTGTTCTTCTCAGTTTATATGAAATGAAAAGAAGAGAAAAGAACGAATTGAAGAGAATTGTATATATGAAAAAAAATATACTGCCACAAAATATCTGGCTTGGAACCTACCTCTGAACTATAGAGGTTTGTCATAGGAGAACAAAACATATGTGTATATATATCAAGTATTATCGCATCGCATTTCACATGCCTAAATATTTTTGCTATTCCGTCCATCGTTCTATTGACCCATGCTCTTCCTCGAGCTTATACACAATCACGTTTGAAACTCCCTCGATATCGAAAATCGAATCTGGGATCTCATTCTAGACATCATTGTTACTAGAATTCTATGCTTGCACCGCAACCTTCCTCATATAGTAATATGACTCTCTTTTCATAAGAGGGAATAAATATTCAATAGGTAGATACTCTACTTAATTAGTCTATCAATGATAACTTATACACTACCACGACCAGATTAGTGGTACTCAATCTCAACATCCATTCCAATACAACTCTCACGGTTGTAATCAGCTCATTACTCGCAGAATCATTGCTGAATTACTATGGTCCACCACTGGCCTACTGTCGTCATTCACTTTCCATGAAATCTTAATATCTAACCATACGGAGTCCATACATGTCGTATCAAATCCTTCTAAGGAGGTAACATAATCACCATTCCTGATTCATGAAGAACACTCCTGATCCTGACATACATTCATGATATGAAGCAGATAAAATTGCAGAAGAGTTTCAATCAAAGCAATGATAGCAGGTTAATACCATTCTTAATCGTATGCCTTCAATTGAAGACTTAACTCAAAGGTTCGTTTAGTCCTTTTTGAAATATGGTCCTGGATTATTCTCAAGATAGGACCTTCTAAGATAGATAGCCCGTTCATGGCGATTACACGAATTAAACCTTTACCAACTACTATTACGGTTGGGTATTGCACAGTCATCAGAAGGAATGTCAATCTTCCAACCATAATACAACCTTCTTAGCTTTAACCATCATCACTGTATTCCTTTGGCACAAGCGCCTATAATTATCCTCTTACCTTTAAAGTGTCGGCCACCTCTTTGGCCTTTCCTGATAGTAAAATTTCCTTACAGTCAATGTCATTTTAACCACCTCCAAATAAATTTTCTACCTCATTTCAATAACAGCTTATGTGAAGATGTTTTCCTTAAAATCTGATGAGTAAAAAAAAAAATATCACCATTTTTCCATAAGTTATTGCCTCAGTCTTTAGAGGTTAATCACTGTCACGACTAACTCTCAATCATACTTAGAACATCTTTTATCTTAAGTCCTAATTGCCCTGAACAATTTCGACCATTACTGGTTCGATCCATACTTTCTCGTGGTTTAACACGTGCCCCACTTGGCATCATTATAATTACGTCATATTTCCTTTATCAATATTTCTATTCTTGAGAATTTTGAATATTACCTTTCTTTCTTGTAAAACCTCTTCGGTTATTTTTGAATCGTTCCTCCTGTATTCCCTAGATACAGGGCATATCAAGATACCGTTTATTAATACCAGAATCATTGTCTATGTGTTTCTGAAAAATTTCTCCACTGATACTTAAAGGTTGTTATTACCTTAATCCTTTCCAATTCATACTATCAAAACTCATACTATCCCTATTAAGGGTGAAATGCCAACCTTTATGCATTCCCCTAGGATTCATTTTAAGTTACTGATGTTTTATCCTTAATTCCACCTTTAAAAAGGTACATGCATCCTTCCATGGATAAATTAAGTCATATATCCCTGATAAGGGTGTCTTATTCAATCATTCCCACCTCGATAGTATATGCCTAATTTCACAATAACATATGTATTCAAAATGAGGTCAATCAATATGGCCTCCAAAAGATAACAACGGTTATCCGCTTTTATTGCCTAAATTGGGTAACGATAACAAGGGTGTTCTGGAAGATATTGGTCGTGTTCAACGTGAACTTCTTCTTAATAATTCCTTATTTACTTTTGTTGTTTATCTCAACAGTCATCTCAATGTTGGGATATCTTTCATACCTGGCGTCTCCCTTTATGGGTATCAAGCCACCGGTCTTACACTTCATATTCTTGAAGGTCACTTCCTTCATCCAATTTTCCTAATTTCTTACTTTCTTGACTCCTCAGTCCATCCGCGTTTCCTTATTAATCAATCGATCTATCTCAAAGTTTCATCGAATACTGTCAACTTCAAGGGAATTAACTATACGTATCGCTTACGCCTTCAAACCTTGAATTTATCTCATGATCAGTCACCATCGCGCTGATGATGACACACTTCTCTATATTTATTGCAAGGGTTTCTTAGGGTTTCCCATACCTAACTCCCTTATCACTTCTCAACTCTATTTCCTTTATATCCCTTTATACTCCTACCCTTTTCAGTCTTTTATTTTCGTTTCCATTACAACCACAACATAAGCATTGATTTCAAACATCCCGTCATTCTAGATTCGTGTCCTTAGAACGAATCTTGACAACTTTTACAACTTAGCTTCATAATTCATCATACTCGTCTTCCTTTGTTCTGGCTCTAAAGCTTTTACACTATCTCCATAACCTTGGGAAGTACTTTCCTGAAAACAATTGACTGAACTTAAATCAGTTTATTATAATCTCTTGCTCCGTGCCTTCCTTGGCCTTTCACCAGCGGGTGGTCTCTCTCTTAGGAGGGTAAGTGACAAAAACAGTCTTTTGTGATTCGTCAATCATTCAGAATCTCAAATGATTCCTCTATTTCCTTTAGCCAGGCTCTTACCTCGGCTGGGTCAGCTTGTTCCTTGGAACTCTGAGAGCTTAGCGACTTAAAGGTCCTGAAAGAATTTCCCACTACATTGTTTCCTCAAGGTGGTGGTTGGGGATAATAGTCTAAGTTCTTTTCAGACAGGTCCATGAATTGCCGTATAGGAGTACCGTATTGAGTCTCCTTTCCTTACTTGACCTTCTGTTTCCTTAGTCTGAACATTCCCTCCTCCTCCCCATAATCGGGGTCATCCTACATATTTTAAATCCTCATTTTCCACTTCATCATGTTATGGGTTCCTTCTATCTTGATGGCGACCTCCCTGACTATCACGTTCAGGGTTTGCTCTAAATCTTATTCCTCAAACTAGCTTTCATCTAAGATCTCATCTTTAAGCTCTTCAACATTTGGAACCCAAATTCTGTAGGAATACCTCATTATTTCCTTATCATCTTTCTCGGTATTAATCTCTTATCTATTTGTTGGCTCTCTTCCTTCATTCATCACTTTTTCTGGCACAATCTGTTCTTTTCCAATAATTCGGGCTGTATTGCAATCTCAAACAGCTTTTCGGTACCGGCTCCGGTTACTTTCACTTCTATTTCCAATTTCTCAAAATCTCTTATAAACTCTCCCAAAGACATTATCATCTTGAGTCTTTCCTTTTTACTATGGGTATCAGCCACCACATTGGCTTTCCCCGAATGATAAAGAATCTCCCACTCATCATTCTTGATTAGCTCTAACCGTCTCCTCTGGCGTATGTTGAGCTCTTTCTGCGTGAAAATGTACTAGAGCACTTATGGTTTGTGTAAATCTCGCACTTCTATTCATACCAGTAGTGCCTCCAATATTTAGGGCAAAACTATTGCCACAAGCCCAAGCTCATGGGTGGGGATATCGAATTTCATATTACCTCGATTGTCTTGACGTGTACGCGAGTACCTTGTTGTGCTGTATAAGAGCACCCTAATTTCTTATACGAAGCATCAATACAAATCACAAAATCTTCTTTTCCATCCGGCAACGCCACCATAGGAGTCGTCACCAACCTTTGCTTCAGTTCTTAAAAGCTGTTCTCGCATTTTTCTGTCCATTCGAACTTCTCAGTCTTACGAGTAAGCCGCGTTAAAGGGGGCTACTATCTTTACAAACTTGAACGAACCTCTGGTAGTGACCGGCCAATCCTACCTCTGGTAGTTGCCCTAATCATGGTCATCAATTCCTCAGTGGTCCTTTATTCATTCTTGTCAGGATCCTCCATGGGATCCTCCTCAGCAACTATCCCTTCTAGGACAACATCCTCAACCGCTATATCCTCAATATCAACATTATCCGGTCCTGCATTAGGACGCTCCATCGGATCCACAATCTAATCTCCAATAAGTAATAAAATATCATCGCGTTGTTGCTCCTCAACCTCAGGGTTCAGAGTCCCGCTACCATATACGATAACGAACTACGCTTCTATCGCTACATTTATAAGGGTTCCCATAAGGGTTTTAACTGGCAGTACTACGTTAGGTAGTCCGACTATGAACTTGGCAAGAGTTCTTATTATCTTAGTGAACTTATTATCTTAACGTCACATCATCTCTGAGGTTTATAACGCTTAGCTCTAATACCATTTCTGTAACACCCCCAAATCCGGGGTCGGGGATCCGGGTTGTCACGAGTTCCATTTCCCTTAATAACACCCAATCTTAATAAATAATCAACTACTCTGTACTGTGACCCCACAATAAACACACACACCACAAGTTATAGTCTCAGAGATGAATATCCAAAAATAATCACAAGTCATTTTATTCCACAATTATCTGCCAATACACCTTAAAAGGGTTTCTGAATAAATTTACATTTCTTTGCCATTATTACAATTCATAAATATACATAATTCTGGTACATCAAAATTTGAAAGCCTAGCCTATTGGTAGTTCCTACCTCAGCTACAGCGACATCAACACCTATAGGAAACTGCGGAACGTTTCCTATCCGCTTGCGAATTGGGAGCTTGGTCCTGTTCATCTTGTCTATCTGATGTTGTGTGATGAAAGAAGAAAGCAAGGGTGAGCAACAAGCCCACCAAAATAATATATATAATGATTAACAATATATGAGCCTTCTCATAGTACTCATGAAAGTCTTGGTCAAAAGAAATGAACCAAGTTGATATCTTAATGCGATGAAGTCGCAAAATATTCAGTATATATACATATATACTTTTCAAAATCTTGGAAGTCCTCTTCCATGCATAATATACACAGAGTTTCAGTTTATAACTGTATAAAAATATCGTTGCAAGGTGATCTCATATATCTAACCTTGTCTCAACGTTTTTCTGAAAATCTTTGACATGCATAAGATAATCATTTACTAGATATAAGTTTAAAAGATGAAGTTACAAGATACTCCGATATACTTATTTCTTTTCCACATACTACTTGAACTACCACCGTTCAAGTTATAATGAGCTTTCAAAAGTTCATCACATAGATGAGACTACAAGACAAGATTTGAATAGATTCAATCTTTGAATATCATTATAAATAATGAGGTTACGAGATACTTCATTAAGTCCCGATCTATATATACACCTATATATATACATTTCATACACTCCTTGAAAACCTCTGTTATGAAAATTATAAACAGAGTTGCAATATCCAATGAATTTGGAAAGGAGAAAACCTTGGCATAAACCTGATATCTTGCTGATCAGGCAAAGATACCAATAAGTAACCTTTTCTACTAGTAGATGGACGAATTCCCCACTGGTCATCACCCTGGTCGCAATAGGACCTTATGCTGGACTGCCACTCAGCCACTTACGCATTTGATGGACTCCCACTGAGCCACTTACACTATCATGGATGCCCACTGAGCCCATGTTGCTTATGCCGACTCGATAGATGGACTTACTTCCCGAACTTTGGGTAAGTAATCAATTCATTTACCAAAACTGCAACCTTGTTGCGAATATAAAATACACCACAGAGCCGGATCCCTCTGGTTTTGAGCGAGTATTTAAATCCCCTTTTTAAAAGGAAGATCTTAAATATATAAAAAATGAGTTTTGGGATTCGCTCTAACTTTTGAAAATCATTTTAAAGACTCGAAAACACTTTAAAGAGTGTTTGGAATAATGCTGATTTAATAAAGTAAATCAGTCTCAATATAAAAGAAATATATGAATATTATTATTTAAATAATATTCCCATAAAGAATAATTGAGGTAGAAGTTGGAAAACTTATACTTGAAATGAGTATTAAATAACCAAAGATATACTTATACGAAAGTACTATCTTTATTTGAATAATCAAAAATAAGTTTGATTATCGACACCTTATTCTTTAATAAAATAAAGAAAATATCTTAGCAAATAATCGGAGTCATAGATCCTCAAATGAATATTCAAATAATATTCATTAAATAATATAAACTGAGTCATAAGCCCTCGAATGAATACTCAAATGATATTCAAATAATAAAATAAACTGAGTCATAAGCCCTCGAATGAATATTCAAATAATAAAATAAAATGAGTCATAAGCCCTCAAATGAATATTCAAATAATATTCAAATAATAAAATAAACTGAGTCATAAACCCTAGAATGAATATTGGAAATAATATTCGATTAATAAAATAAAAGGAGTCATAAGTCCTCGGATTAATATTCAAGTAATATTCAATTAAGTAAAATAAAGGTATCGAATAAACCTTATTCGATCAATAGTTTTGAAAACCATATCCATATATATATAAATATATATATATATATATATATATATATAATATACTCGGGAACATCGACTCCCGGTTTAGAAATATATTCACCTTTGGGTCCCCTATACTAAGGGTATACACAACTACTGCTTATTTCTAGCATAGGTATTATGCAACTATAAGCATTGAAATCAACAGATAGATAACCAGATTACGAAACAGACATGCATATATACCATATCAGCATGCTCCAATATATCGCAAAAATTGCTAATAACAATCATGCACTTATCACAAGATAATGCATATACATATATTTACATCACAACAACAGTATAACGGGTAGAAAACTTGCCTGAGCGACTGGGGGTTACGAATGGCTCGGGACGAGTCTGGTAACCTATAAGCAACAAGTAAGTTGGAATTAAACCAAAGTCACTTGTAAATCTATACTCTAACCAACTCAGACTCTAACGCTCGTTTTGCGCTTAACGATTTACTTAAGTCGCTCGAGTACCCTCGGCTCCACCATTTTTAATAATTTACCCATTACGAGTTTTAAGGCGATTCTTTCGCGAGTGTCTTATCAACTGCCTAACACACTCTACATAAATGTTTCATGCTCCAATTAGTCATTTAAGGGCCTTAACCAAGGTTTCAAAGTAAGGCGAGGGGTAATGGTTCGGTCGCGAAACGCCGTTACTTAAAATGGTCGTTTCTCCTAAACCGTACATCGGAATCAAACGAACTACATATCAAAACGAAGCTCGTAACATGAACTATCTAATCATGGCAATGGTCAAAACCTAGCAGTGAGTTCACGGGTCCTAATGTTAAGAACAAAAATAGCCTAAAGTAAATCGGACATTACGACGGCTATGTTTACGCGATTTCCCAAAATTTTACCAACCAATTTAACACCAAACCATCACCAATCAATCCCAATACAACCATATGACCATATCACTCATCAAACACTTTAAACCATTTAAACCAATCTCAAATCATACCATGAATCATCAAGAACAACTAGTGCTACTTTTTAACTCCAAAATCAACAAAAGCACTTAACCACTAAGATCTCAACATGACAAAACAACTACTACACTTAATCTATCATTCCATCATCATAATCATTTATATCAAACAATCTTAATACTAAGGTCCTGAAGAGTTATACCTTCCTTGAAGCTTTTAATCAAAGAAAGATCCTTGGAATGTCCATGGAAGCCTTAATATATGCTTAAGCTACCTTGACCTTGCAAATAAAATCAAGAATCAAAAATTTGTTCTTGAAAGTTACTATTCACCCTAAACTAAAATGATTTGTTTGAGATAGAAAACCTTTGATTCAAGCACTCAAACTACTTGCTCTTCTTAGTTATGAAATATAGGATCCAAAGAAACAAACCTTATAATTTTTCATGGAGTATAGCTTGTGTTTTGAATTTCTAATTCACCATTTTGGTGAAAAATTCGAAATGAAGAAGATGAAAAGGGGGGGGGGGAGAGAAGCTTGCTTTGTTTTATTGATCTTTGTGCATAAAAGGCTTGGTTGATATCCTTTTGTTTTGTTAATTACCTTTTAACCATGGTAAAATTTGTGTGGCTTGAAATCAACCAACAATACCTTCCCTTTGGTCATGCTTATGTCATCCTCCTATGTCATCTTCCCACACTTGTCCTCTTCTTGTTGGTGTTGTGACATCATCATCACTAACCTCTTTGATTAGCTCTTAATTACTTGGCTAATGACCGCTGATCTGTTATACGGTTCGCTTAACTTTCATTCTCGTTTATCGTTTGAGGGATCATACCCGGGATCTTATTACTTGGGTTCCCTTACCCTTTCTCAATACATTATATTCCTTTTATGATCCTCTCTTATAAACCTTGAATTTAAATCCTTTTAATCATGTTACCTTATACTCAATTCTTTCGGTATCTGGTGGATTTTCGGGAAAAATCAAAGTGTTCGAATTTGAATTCTGACGATCTTTACATACACTTATATCTCATATAAAGTACTAATAAGATCTCAGAATAACAATAGAAGAACCCCTACATAGTGTGGCATGAAAAGTTTTCTTATTCAGCATAATCAGCAAAATCACTATTCATAAGGGTTTCAAAAAAATTTCAAAAAATTGGGGTTATTACACTTTGTCCTTGAATGCTGCACTGGATTTTCAGTAATGGCAATGGCACTTGTGTTAACATAGAAAATTTGAATCTTGTCCACATGTAGACCAATATCCAGTAGCTGATTTTTCATCCATAAAATATGTGCACAACAGCTACCAGCAACAATATATTCAGCCTCAGTTGTGGAAGTAGAAACTGAGTTTTGTTTCTTACTAAACCAGGACACTAGTTTGTTTCCTAGAAACTAACAGGTTCCTGTTGTACTTTTTCTATCTATTTTACAACCTGCATAATCTGCATCTGAGTAACCAATTAGATCAAAACTAGAATCTCTAGGATACTAAATGCCAAGTTTTGGTATTTCTTTGAGATATTTGAAAATTCTCTTAATAGCTACCAAATGAGATTCTCTAGAATTAGCGTGAAATCTGGCACAGAAACAAGTAGCAAATATTATATATGGCCTACTTGCTGTTAAATATAAAAGTGAACCTACCATGCCTTTATAATTTGAAAAATCCACAGACTTTTAGTTGTGTTTATTTCTAGTTTGGTGGCAGTGGTCATAGTAGTTCTTGCAGATGTGCAATCCATTAAGTCAAACTTCTTTAAAAGATCATGAATGTATTTGGTTTGACTAATGAATATTCCATCACTAACTTGTTTAACTTGGAGACCAAGAAAGTAAGTTAGTTTTCCCATCATGCTGATTTCATATTTACTTTGCATTAGTTTGGCAAAGTTTTTGCAAAGGTTTTCATCTTTATAGCCAAATATAATAACATCTAAATAAATTTGAACAAGTTTACTAAAACCATTAACATTTCTAAAGAAAAGAGTTTTGTCAACAGTACCTCTTTTGAAATGACTTTCTAGAAGGAATTTTGACAAAGTATCATAGTAGAATCTAGGTGCTTGCTTCAATCCATAGAGTGCTTTCAAAAAATAGTTGACATATTCTGGAAAGTTGGGGTCTTCAAAACCAGGAGGCTGACTGACATATACTTCCTCCGCCAAATCTCCAATTAGAAAGGCACTCTTTACATCCATTTAATAGACTTTAAAATTGGCATGGGCTGCATAGGATATAAAAATTTTGATAGCTTCAAGTCTTGCAACAGGAGCAAAAGTTTCATCAAAATCTATCCCATCATGTTAACAATAGCCTCTAGCAACCAATCTTGCTTTATTCCTTATGACTATACCATTCTCATCTATCTTGTTTTTAAATACCCAATTGGTTTTAATAGAATTCTTGCCTTTTGGTTTGGGTACCAGCTTACATACTTTATTTCTTTTAAATTGGTTTAACTCTTCTTTCATAGCTAAAACCCAATCAGAATCCAACAACGCTTCTTCTACCTTCTTTGGTTCTTCTTGTGACAAGAAGCTGTTATATAGACATTTATCTTGAGTAGCTTTCCTTGTTTGCACTCTTGAAGATGCATCACCAACAATTAGTTCAAATGGGTGATTTTTAGTCCATTTCCTTTGTTTTGGTAGATTAGCTTTAGATGAAGAGGCCCCACAGTTGTCTTGATGTGTGAATGAGTTTTGATTCGAAGAAACTCCTCCTGAGTTTATGGATATTTGATTTGAGGTTAGGGTTCTTTTAGTGTGTGATCCAAAAGGGCCTTCAACCTTTATTGATGGTTCAACGAATGTTGAGTTTTTTCCTTTCGACGGATGATGCAGTTTGTCTTTCAACGGATGATGCACCATGTCTTTCAACGGATGTAGAATTTTGTGCTTCATTTGTTGTTGATTTTTTACATATTCCTTAAAAAATATTCCTTGATCACTTTTATCATCACTTTCATCACAGTTCATCTCAACATTGTCAAATTTTAAGCTTTCATGGAAACCTTCATCTTGTAGTCCTTCAATCTTCTTATCATCAAACATAACATGTACAGATTCCATTACAATATTGGTTCTCAGATCGTAGACTCTATATGCTTTTCCAATAGCATATCCAACAAAGATACCTTCATCAGCTTTAGCATCAAACTTTCCATGTTGTTCAGTTTGATTCCTTAGTATGTAGCATTTGCATCCAAAAACATGAAGAAAGTTCAATGTTAGTTTCCTGTTCTTAAACAATTTATAAGGAGTCATGCATTTTGCTTGATTAACCAAAGAAATATTCTGAGTGTAACATGCAGTATTTACAGCTTCAGCCCAAAAATAAGTTGGTAACTTTGATTCTTCTAGCATGGTCCTTGCAGCTTCAATTAAAGATCTATTCTTTCTTTCCACCACTCCAGTTTTTGTGGAGTCCTTGTTGCTGAAAACTCATGCATGATCCCATTTTTTTCACAAAACAACATTATTGCAGAGTTTTTGAACTCAATTTTATTATCACTTCTAATTCTTCTAACTTTGAGATCAAGATGATTGTTGACTTGCCTTATATGATTGATAATGATTTCACTAGCTTCATATTTAGATTTAAGAAAATATGTCCAAGAGAACTTTGAGAAATCATCCACAATCACTAGACAATATCTTTTCTTTGAGATTGAAAACACATTGACTGGTCCAAAAAAATCCATGTGCAATAGTTGCGGTGGTTCTTCAATTATAGATACAAGCTTCTTTTTTAATGATGCCTTTATTTGTTTTCCCTTTTGAAAGGCATCACACAATCCATCTTTTGAAAACTCAACTTGAGGAATGCCTCTTACTAGGTCTTTCCTGACTAATTCATTCATAGTCTTGAAGTTCAAATGAGACAACTTCTTTTGCCATAGCCAACTTTCATCTCGACTTGCTTTGTTGCAAAGACAAGTGATAGAATCTGCATTTGATGAGTTGAAGTTAGCTAAATACACATTTCCTTTTCTCACTCCAGTGAGAACCACTTTGTCGTTCTTCTTATTTGTAACACGGGCTTCAGAATTGAAGGTTATAGAGTTGCCTTTGTCACATAGCTGGATAACACTCAGAAGATTTTGTTTGAGTCCATCCACTGAGCAACTTCTTCAATGATGACATTCTCCTTAGAAATCAAGCCATATCCCACAGTATACCCTTTGTTGTCATCTCCAAAAGTGATACTTAGGCCAGCTCTCTCCTTGAACTTAGTGAGAAGGGTAGAATCTCCAGTCATGTGCCTTGAGCATCCACTGTCTAGATACTACAGACTCTTTCTGTTTCCCTGCACACAACAAAATCAAATCAAGTTGATATTGGTACCCAAGTTTCCTTGGGTCCAGTCTTATTATACTTATTTTTAGGTTTCTTGGGCTTTTTCTCAATTGACTTAGGTGATTGAGATTCAACCTTGGTCATTAGAGTGGGGCTTTTTAAAACCATTAACAATTACGGAATTATCAAGCACAGGTTAGTTAACATGAAATGGCATAGTATGTGCAAACATGTTATTCCAATAAGGCATGCTAAATAGCATTTGAGGCACATTGAATGCAGCATATTAAGGATTTGGTGCAAATGGCATATTAGCAAATTGTGCATTCAAATTTTGTGCAGGCATGACATTCATTGGCAATGTGGGCATGTTGGGAAATGAGGGAGGTGCAGACATGGGTGCAGGTATAGCAGATTTGTAATTAACAGATAAATGATTAACACTACCACACTTAACATAAATTTTTTTAGGTGCATATTTATCAGGTATGTATTTGTTATGTTTGTTAATTTCCACATTCCAATTTCTATTATTTTTCCTTTTAGAATCTGCTTTGACCTCAATTTTCTCCAATATGTCATTTAGTTGCTTCATTGACAGATTCCCCACATTCACTCTCGTGTTCTCCTTGACTTGACTTGGTTCTCCTGTAATAAAGTTCTTGGAAACTGATCCATATTTATCATTTAGTTTAGCTAGCTTGGCTTTGTTAATTGGCTTCTGTTCTATCAATGGATGAGCATCCTTGTTTTACAACAGATAATCCCTTTTAGATTTTGACGGATAAACTTCATCATCCGTTGATTCAACATCCCTTGATAATCCTTCTACCAATACAGGATCTAGCTTCTCCTTGTTCTTTTTCCAGGCTTCTTTACAAAATGATTCTATTCCTTGAATCTTAGCAATTTGGGCACTTACATTTCTTGATTACTTCCAAGTCTTGATTACCTCTTGCTCTCGTTCAAGTTATTTTCTTAAAATTTCTTCTTTCTTCAAAGATTCAGTCAATTCATCTTTTGCAATCTTGCACTCTATCTTCAGTTTCTCAAACTCAACAAATTGAGTTTCTAACACATAATTTCCTCTCACTTAGAAATATATTATTATCTTTAATTCTTGTATTTTCTTTAGTGAGTGATTTAAGTGTAACACGCAAGTGATATAATTCTGTTGACATGTCATTTATAGAATCATTACACTCATCTTCAGAAAGGTGTGCTAGATTAGTAGTGATTACCTGATTGCTTGAAGAATTGACCTCTGCTTTATCTGATTTGGCCATTAGGGGTAGATTGACATAGCTTGTTTCTTCATCTTCATCTACCCCATCGGCTGCCCAGTCATTTTCTTGAGTCAGGAAAGCCCTTTCCTTTTGTTTGAGCAGTTCAAAGTACTTCTTTTTGTAGTCCACAGGCTCAAACTTCTTCTTCTCAGAATCAGGCTTTCTTCATTCATTGGCAAAATGACCACCTAAGCCACATTTGAAACATTTGAATTTAGATTTATCCGCCATATTTCTATTTGGCTTGGTTGCTCAAAAATTCCTTTTGAATTTGAGATTGGTAAATATTCTTGATATGAAGGCCAGATGCTCATCTATATCATCCATTTCATCCTGACCAGAATATTGTTCATTTTCAGCCATTAACCCTTTATCCTTTCCTTCACAAACTCTTGGGTTTGGTGCAAATTCCACAACTTCAACCTTCATCTCTTTCCCTCTCTCTTGTTCAGCTACCAAGGTAATATATCCTCCTTTCTTCCTCCTTTTCTCTAACTGTTCATCCTACTCCATCTTAAGCTCATCGGTTTTTAAAATGCAATACAGAATATCCAAAGTACACTCCTTATAATCTTGAAAGTTTCTAAGAGAGATTGTCATAGGCTTCCTGTCTTTTGGCAGAGATATAAGAAATTTCAGGTTCAAATCTTTTGTTTGGTATATTCTTCCATGAAGCTTTATTACGTTCAGTAGTTTTTGAAACCTACTAAAAATATCAGTTAAAGGCTCACTCTCTTCACAATGAAAGTGCTCATACTGATGTATTAGAAGTTGCATCTTGTTTTCCCTCACTTGTTCAGTTCCATCACATATGATTTGAACTGTATCCCAAATGTCCTTAGCATATTTACAGTTGATAACATTGTCAAACATATCACCATCAAGACCATTGAACAGAATGTTCAAAGCCTTTTTATCTATTTGCACTTGCTCAATGTCTTCATCTGTCTATTCTGATTGTGGCTTTAGAATGCTTTGCTCATTGCCAACAGCTCCTTCAACGTCTGTTGTAGCTCTGCGAGGAACATGAGGACCTTTCTCACTGCAATCAACATACCTTTCATCTTGAGAGAAAAGATGCAGGTGCATTTTCACCTTCCAGTGGTGATAGTTGTCTTTGTCCAGAAAAGGGATCTTCACTCCAACATTCTTTTCTACTCATATTGTTAGTTTGTTTTGATCTTTAAACTCTTAGTGTGTCAAGAGCTTGCTCTGATACCAATTGTTATACCCTAACAATCTAACAATAGAATTACAGAAGGGGGGTTGAGTGTAATTATGGTTTCTTTTTGAAATAATAAAATCTCTTTGCAAAATATATCTGTGTTTGAATAAGCAAAAGTGCGTAATAAAAGATTTAAGTATTCAAGACACAATGGTTTAAAAACTTTCTTGTAGATTGATCTTTCCATCCGAGATATATATATGAATCAGAACTTTGTAATGCAAGAATGCACACAGCTGCTTACAAGTGTTTACAAAAGAGGAATAGAGAAATTCCTGACAGATGTAGTGTTAGATATATTTGATAATGTCATGACTAATATGATTTGTGTTTAGTTTTCAGATCCTACTTAATAGGACAAATCAGTACTTAACTGGAAATCAACATTTATACCGAAGTCAGAACTTAAGTTGTCAGAACTTAAGTTATCAGGAGATATTTATCAGAAGATAATATCAGGACTTAAGGAGACTTTCAGATAAGGAAGGCGGCTAATTGAAAGGAAAGAAGATCAAGACAAACACAAGAAGAGATATGCATGAAGAAGGAATTCTATGAAGAATAGAATACTTGGAAGAAAAGATAACTAGTTGATATATTTTAGGAAGCAGAATTATATTCCATATCAATTAGAGATTATCTTGTAACTGTGTAGTATATAAACACAAACATAGGGTTTACACTATATGTGTTATCATAATCGAAGTTATTATTTATTGTAACCCTAGCAGCTCTCGTGATAATTTGTTCATCACTGAGAGAGGACAGTTCCATATTGTAACAGAGTTTAATAATGCTTGTTTTCTGTTACTTGTGTTCTTTAATTCGATTTGATTGTGATAAACACTGTATTCAACCCCCTTTTAAAGTGTGTGTGACCTAAAAAGTGGTATCAGAGCAGATTTGTTAACACACAAACAATTTAAGATCTGGAAACAATCATGTTTGAAGAAGAACAAACTCCAACCAAGCCCACCAAAACTGAAGAACCTCCAAAGACTCAAATCCATAGTCGATATGAGACTATTAGAGTTCCCATACTGAAACCATCTAAATATTCCATATGGAAGGTGAGGATGTCTATGTTTCTGGAAGCTACTGATCCAGAATACCTTGACAGAATCAATGAAGGACCACACAAGCCAACCAAACTCTCTGTTGTAGTTGCAGGTGAACCAGCAAAGTCTGTACCAAAGGAGAAGAGTGATTAAACTGCTGAAGATATCTCATCAATTGCTAAGGATGCTAAGGTACGACACTTGCTGCATAGTGCCATTGAGAATGTAATGTCAAACAGGGTAATCAACTGCAAGACTGCAAAGGAGATATGGGATGCTTTGGAGACAAGATGTCAGGGAACTGATTCAATTAAAAAGAACAGGAAGACTATACTCACTCTAGTGTATGAGCACTTTGACTCAAAGCCTGATGAGTCATTAACTGGTTTATATGACAGATTTGTCAAACTCTTGAATGATTTATCACTAGTTGACAAGGAATATGATCTTGAGGATTCAAATCTTAAATTCCTGTTAGCTCTTCCTGAAAGCTGGGATTTGAAGGCCACCACTATAAGAGACAACTATAATCTTGAAGAAACAACTCTTGATAAAATTTATGGGATGCACAAGACTCATGAACTTGAGATTGAACAAAGAAACAAGAGAAAGGGAAGAAAGTCAAGGATAGTCGCTCTTAAGGCTGAGGAGGAATTCCCCCAAGCAGCTGCTTCAAGGAAAGGCAAGGCAAAAGCTCTCATCACAAAGTCTGATACTGAATCATCAAGTTTTGATATTGATGATGACTCTGAAATTGAAAGCTTACCTGAGATAGATCCTGATGAAGAGATGTTGAAGCTGTGTGCTCTTATGGTGAAAGGAATCACAAGGATTGCATACAGAAAATTCAGAAAGGGAAAGAAGTTTTCCAGGAAAGGTGCAAGTTCTGATAAGAAGAGTTTCAGAAAATCTGAAGGCAAAGGAGAAAAGTATGACAGAGGAGATTACACAAATGTCAAATGCTACAATTGTGGTGAGAAAGGCCACATATCTCCTGATTTCAAGAAAATGAAGAGTGACAAAGGCAAGGCTCTTGTCACAAAGAAGAAAAGCTGGACAGACACTTTAGATTCTGAGAGTGAAGTGAACTATGCCTTGATGGCAAATGCTGATAGCAGTTCTGATGCTGTTGATTTAAAGGTACCTCAAACTACTTATGCCTTTCATACTGATGATATTAATGAGTTGAGAAGATATCTTAAAACCATGTTCATTAGTTATAGATATCAAACTTTAACATGTGAAAGATTAATTTCTGAAAATCTTGCTTATAAGAAGAGGAATGATTATTTAGAAAAAGAGTTAGCCATGTTCCATCAAAATCAGAAAGATAGAGATGATGCCTTTTATGTTAGGGATGAAATACTTAAAATAAATGAATCTCTAAAAACTGAGTTAGAAAATGAAAAAGAGATTATCAGGACTTGGACTAACTCTGGCAGAACAACTCAGAATTTGTTAAGTAGTGGAAACTGGAAAGAAGGCTTAGGTTATGGAGATGATAAGAATGATAAGGGAACTGTAGAAATTGAGCCTGTAGTTGTTAAACAAAAGTCAAAGGTAAATCCTGTTAAGTTTGTAGCTGTAAAGTCTGATATTGATAAATCAGAAGTTAAAGAGAAATTAACTTATGACAAACCAAAACAGGATAAGCCAACTGAAGTTAACATAGGCTTAATGACAAAGAAGCAGCTTAAACATAAGCTGAAAGATGTTAAGAATGTAAACAAGGTAAATCCACCTTGGAAAAATAGGAATGGAAAGGAAGGTGTGAATAAAAGTAATGATTATAAGCCTGTTCCTAATGCTCCTAGAAAGAAATGTTATAATTGTGGAATTTCTAACCATCTGGCTTCTTTTTGCAGGAAAAATAAGAACATAAACTCCTTACCTTTAAAGTCAGGAGTTAAGAGTCAGTCTGGTAGATATAGACCACAAAATCCTTGTTTTCATTGTGGTAGTTTATGGCATTCCATTTATACTTGTAAGGAATATCATAGTTTTTACTATGATTATTATCAAATAAAACCTTCTTTAAAGAAAGTTAGCATTGTTCCTTCTAGTGTAAGTTCTGATATAAAGTCTGATAGTGTAAATGTTGATAAGAAAAATGTTAACATAAACTCTGATGCTAAATCCGCTGTAAATGTTAACAAACTTAATAAGGCCAAAGGATCCAAGCAAGTCCGGGTCCTTAAAACTAATCATTAGTGGTCTTTGTGATTGCAGGGCAACAGGAAAAACATCCTAGTTCTGGACATTGGATGTTCAGGACATATGACTGGAAATAAAGCCCTGCTATCAGACTTTGTGGAGAAAGCTGACCCAAGTGTTTTTTAGGGAGATGGCAATATGGGAAAAACTTTGGGATATGGCAATATCAATCTAGGGAATGTCATCATTGAAAAAGTAGCTCTGGTCTCAGGACTTAAACATAATCTGCTCAGTGTTAGTCAAATCTGTGACAGAGGTTATCATGTGGATTTCTTTGAAGAACACTGTGAAGTTATAAGCAAATCTACAGACAAAGTTGTTCTAAAAGGATACAAGCATGGTAACATTTATAAAGCCAAGCTTTCAACAAGTACTGATGGTTCTGCAATCTGTCTGTTAAATAGAGCATCAATTGAAGAAAGCTGGAATTGACACAAGAAATTCTCTCATTTAAATTTCAACAATATAAATGAACTTGTCAAGAAAGATCTTGTGAGAGGTTTGCTAAAATCAGTATTTGCTCTTGATGGTCTTTGTGATTTCTGTCAAAAGGCAAAACAAAGAAAATCTTCATTCAAGAGCAAGATTGAATCTTCAATTCTTGAGCCTTATCACCTACTACATGTCGATCTATTTGGTCCAGTGAATGTCATGTCTATTGCAAAGAAGAAATATGCTATGGTCATAGTGGATGAGTTCACCAGATACACATGGGTGTATTTCTTGCACACAAAAAGTGAAACTGCATCAATTTTGATTTATCTTGTCAAGCAACTGGATAAATTGGTCAAAGATTCTGTGAAGATCATAAGAAGTGATAATGGCACTGAGTTCAAGAATTTGATCATGGAAGAGTTCTGCAAAGACCATGGAATAAAGCAGGAATTTTCTGCTCCTAGAACTCCACAGCAAAATGGAGTTGTTGAAAGAAAGAATAGAACGCTTATTGAAGTTGCACGAACTATGCTTGATGAAGTAAAGTTTCCAACCTACTTTTGGGTTGAAGCTGTGCAGAATGCTTGTTTTACTCAGAATGCAACACTCATTAACAAGCATGGCAAAACACCATATGAGATGGTGAAGAAAAAAAAGCCAAATCTGAAGTATTTTCATGTATTTGGATGCAAGTGTTTTGTTCTTAAGACTCATCCTGAACAACTATCCAAATTTGATCTAAAAGCTGATGAAGGAATTTTTGTTGGATTTCCACTTTCCACAAAAGCATTTAGAGTCTACAATTTAAGAATAAGGGTTGTCATGGAATCTATCAATGTCTCTTTTAATGATCATGATCAGCTGAGATTTGAGAATGAAGTTTTAAATTCTGATACTGTAAATCCTGACAGTCTAAATCCTGATACTGCAAACTCTGATGAATTAAACTCTGATGTTATTAAAACTGTGGTGACTACTCCAAAGGAAGATGCTCCTGTGCAGGGGGAGCATACTGAAGATACAACCACATTTCAAGAAGCATCAGAACCTACAACAGGCTCTTCAAGTTATGATTCATCAAGTTCTGATGGGCCAAGTTCTGATAATTCTGGAAACTCAAGTGCTGATATTTCTGGAAACTCAAATTCTGAAGGATTCAACTCAGAGAGCATAATTTCAGGGGAAGAATCAGAAAATGTTGATGAAGACAACATGGATCATGGGGGAGCATCCAGTTCTAGAGAAAATCTTCCATCTGCAAGGAAGTGGACTAAAGCACATACACCTGACTTAATTATTGGAAATCCTGATGCAGGTGTCAGAACTAGAACAGCTACATCAAATGAATGTCTTTATCACTCTTTTCTCTCTCAGACTGAACCAAAGAAAGTGGAAGAAGCTCTTCAAGATGCTGATTGGGTGCAAGCAATGCAGGAAGAGTTAAATAAATTTGAAAGAAACAAAGTCTGGACCCTAGTGCCAAGACCAAAGAACAGATCTGTTGTTGGTACAAAGTGGGTGTTCAGAAACAAAACTGATAGTGATGGCATAATTACAAGGAATAAAGCAAGGCTAGTTGCAAAAGGATATTCTCAACAGGAGGGAATTGATTATGATGAAACATTTGCACCAGTTGCTAGATTGGAAGCCATAAGGATATTTTTGGCTTATGATGCTCACAAAAAGTTTACAGTATTTTAAATGGATGTGAAAAGTGCTTTTCTCAATGGAGAATTGGAAGAGGTAGTATATGTTGAACAACCTCCAGGTTTTGTAGATTCAAAATTTCCTAATCATGTCTACAGACTTGACAAAGCACTTTATGGCCTTAAGCAAGCTCCGAGAGCATGGTATGAGACACTAGCTCAGTTTCTTCTGGAAAGTGGATTTAACAGAGGGACTATTGACAAAACATTATTTTATCTCAACCATGGAAAGGACTTACTTTTGGTGCATATATATGTTGATGATATCATTTTTGGTTCTACAAATGACAGACTTTGTAAAAAGTTTGCCAAGCTGATGCAGTCAAGATATCAAATGAGTATGATGGGGGAACTTAGCTATTTTCTGGGCCTTCAAGTCAAGCAGAATGAAGAAGGCACTTTTATTTGTCAATCCAAGTACACCAGAAATTTGTTGAAGAAATTTGGAATGCAAGATTGTTCAAGTGCATCCACTCCCATGGCCACTGCAACAAAATTGGATAAGGATACAGGTACATCAGTAGATATTACTGATTAGAGAGGTATGATTGGCTCATTACTCTATCTAACTGCAAGTAGACCTGATATCATGTATGCTACCTGTGTTTGTGCGAGATTTCAAGCAGATCCAAGAGAACCTCACTTAACAGCTGTGAAAAAATTTTCAAGTACCTTTAGGGTACAGCTGATCTGGGATTATGGTATCCTAGAGAATCAGACTTTAAGCTAATAGGTTACTCAGATGCAAATTTTGCAGGATGCAAAATTGACAGGAAAAGCACAAGTGGAAGCTGCCAATTTCTTGGAGGCAGATTAGTTTCTTGGTTTAGCAAGAAACAGAAGTCAATTTCCACATCAACTGTAGAAGCAGAATACATTGCTGCAGAAAGCTGTTGTGCATAGATTCTTTGGATGAAGAATCAGTTACTGGATTATGGGTTAGAATTTTCTAAAATTCCTATTTACTGTGATAATCAAAGTGCTATTGCTATGACAGGTAATCCAGTTCAACACTCAATGACAAAGCACATCAGCATTAGGTACCACTTCATAAGGGAACATGTAGATGAAGGTACAGTGGAATTGCATTTTGTTTCAACAGACCAACAACTAGCAGATATCTTCACAAAGCCACTGTGTGAAGCTACTTTTACAAGATTGGTAAATGAACTTGGAATGGTTTCAGGTTCTTTCTCTAAATCTGCTTAGTTTATGTTCTGATACATCAGATTTTATGATCAGTATTTACAGATATTACTATCTTGGTGTATTCTGTGCTTAAATTGAAATTTTCTTAAGTGCTAATTGTTGTCTGATATGAATCTCTAAACTCTGATAGTGATATGCATGTCTTTGTGACTATTCAATCCAATGAGGATAATTGTGCTAGATGCTGAACTAATAGTCTTTAATATACTAAAAATCCCATGTTTGAAGTAATTGTTTATGTGGAAATCTTTTAACACAAGCAAATTCTGATATTGAGCTTAGTTAAGTTTACTTTGTGTATCTTATTACTAAGTCAAAAACTAGAATAGTGCTTCTTATATGTTAAGTTCTAATGTTAGTAAATCTGGTGGATGTACTAAGTGCTGATAAGCCTCACTTATCAAAAGAAAAAGAAAAGAAAAGAAATAAAAATCAGGTACTCCTTTGAGATCTAGAGTAAAAATGTGGAAGGGAAGACCCAAGTGCATTGCAGGTATTAAGTTATATGCATTGGAAAAGCAAAATAAATATTTTCTCGGTGACTTTTCACACTCTATGATTACTAGAGAAATACTCTGATAATAGCATAAATTCTGATAAGCAGTCGTGACTCACTTACACTGAGAAGCCACTGATGGAATTTCAAAAGATGCATAAAATGAGCACAAAACAATTGAGGTGGACTCATGCATGAACTCATTCTATAGTAGACTTCAGAATAATGACAGATTTTGAGCAAAGTTCTTAGTTATGCCTTATTTCTAAGATGTACTGAAGTGAATCAGACTTTAATCTTTATCTGATATTTAGCTTACTGCACACACATACACTCCATATGAATGATGAAAATTACTGTGGTGATAAATGTTATTTTAGATGAATAGGTTAAGTGTCAGTTGCATAAATTCTGAGGACAAGTTATGATGGAAATTCTGATGATTAAGTTCTGAAGAAACGAAATCAGTATTTGTGTGAAGAATTATAGAAATAGACATTCATTTTTCGAGTTAAGGAGCCATGTTCTGATGACTGTTAAGTTCTGATATAAGTCTAAGTTCTGATATTAAATCATGATTCTTTACTTGACTTATTTGTGGTTAAATATGAAACAGTCATATTTAAAATCAGAATATGTTTGGGTGAGATATAAACAGTCAACATAATTTGGGTTAGTGGTACTCGTAAATGCATAGTAATTTTTACTTGTTTCGTGTGCTCATTAACTCCTGTTTTAAGCTTCCAATGGCTGTCATTATTACTCATCGGTGTAGGGAGACGAGGCTTTATTTCTTTTCGTTTCACATTCCATGCATCTCTTGGTCTTCCTTTGTCTATATAACTAACCAATAATCCTTCAGTAAAAATCAATTCTTTCTTCTCTCAAACAATGACTCAGTTTGGTTGGTTTTACTGCTATGGCTCAGACAAGGTGACTATCTGGAAAAATGGAGTTCAAACTCGTTATCCTATAAACAACATTCCTTCTAATCTCTGGATTCAATTTCCAGAAATCATTAAAAATGACTTGTTGACTGTCCAAAGAAATCTTCATCTCCGTTCCTTTCGTCAACAGGAGATAATCATTCGTCTTGCTATTCTTTTTATTGAAGATGGGAAGAAGAATTAATTGTTATCATGTTTCTCTTCACTGTCAGCTTTGTCAGTCTTTCAGACTAGGACTAAGGCTGTTGATGTTAGAGATTTTAGACTAGGGCAATCTTGTAATTTTCTGCATGTAATTTAAGTTTCATGAAATGTATTCGTTTGATATATTAATGAAATTTTACTTTATTGCAAGATTTTGTCTCTGAGTCGTTTCATATTCTAATGACCTTTTAAATTATGATACTAATCATATTCTGATGACCTTTTAAATTCTGATAATAATCAAATTCTGATGCTGATGTGGCAGTATTTATTTACTTGGTTTATTTTTGGTCATTACCTCAACGGTCATATTTAAATTCACCTTTTATTTTCATTCTTATTCTCTCTCATATTTTCTGACGGTTTCTTTATAGACATTTTATCAAACACCTTATAGGTAATTTTATTTCTCACTTATTTCTCATGGCACCTAAGGATTTAATTGTTGATGGAGCCAAGTTTGTACCAAAAACTATTCTGCAATCTTGAACAAGGCTGAAGCTCCATCAGATTTGCACTTTGTGCAAGATTTCTTAGAAAATAGTGAGATTGGGTATGCTTTGACCCAACCTCAAGCTATTTCAAGCCAACAAGTACTGACGTTTTGGCGGACTGGGCATTTTGATGATGGTGGTGCTACTGGTACTCCAAGCATCATATTTGAAGTAAATGATGTTGAGCATGTGGTTACTCCTGGAGCAGTTCGTAAAGCTCTTCACTTACCAGAAGGCTGTACATTCTCAACAGTGGAGGACCCTGTTCTACAACAGCTCATGGCCAGTTTGGGCTATGAGAGCAGTTTAGGAAAGCTTGGACAATTGAAAAGAGCAAATATCAGGAAGGAATTGAGCTTTTTCTTCTATTGTATCACTAAGGCATTCGCCAATAAGTGCTCCAACTTTGATGCCATTCTGATCATGAGTCAACAAATCGGGTATGCTCTTATTCATCACACTCACTTTGACTTTGCAAGTGCTGTGCTAGGTTTCATAGGGGATAGGATGACATAGGATAGGAATGTAGTATACTTTGCTAGATTCTGTCAGCTTATATATTCTTTTTGTTGTGCTGATGAGCCCCAACCTACCACTAATTTAATTCCGCCCTTTAAGCTTGCAAAAAGGGCTTTTAATGACTTGTTAAATGCTGACATGAAGAAACGGGTGGTTAGACCCTTACAGATACCTCAGTTGGTGAAATAGATACTGGTAAATGCTAATCCTCAAACCTACACATCTGTTTACCCTGATGTTCAACCCACCAACACATCCCATCCACCACAACACCTGTCAGACCACACCACATCTACCCAAACACCTCAACCTTCTCAACCTCAACCTACTCAACCCTCAATCAGGACATATTTTAAACCATCACAGTCATCTCAACCTCAATCTTCAGCACATCCTGTGCAACCTTCTTCTGCTAGAGCAACAACAGCAAGATCTAAGAAAGTTTCACAGTAGAAAAGAAGGAGGATCATCTTGACAGATGAATCAGATGATGAAGCACAGGTTCAACCTACAGAACCTATTATTTCTGCAGCTGAGAAAGTCTCTTCTCAGAAAGATACAGAGACTGGGAGTTCTAAGTCCCTGAAAAGGCCTAGAACAATTACTTCTGATGATGCAGCTCCTACAGTCTCCTCAAAAGCTAAAAGATTTAAAACATTAGCAAAAAGGCCTGCAGATTCTGGTAAAGGAATGGAAGCAGCAGCTAAGGAAGGGGGTCAGGAATCTCTGATCTCACAAGACCCTGTTGAAGCTCACAATTCTCCAAGTGTTGATCCAGACCTTCATGCAACTCATCACTCTCCACTTCATGAGCCAAAAACAACTCATATTCCCACACCTCCAGTATCTCCAGTACATGCTGATAACCAGGGGCCAAGTGATGAAATTGACATCCGTAACTTGGAAGTGCCTCGGGTTTTGTATCTAGAAGCTCCACCAACTCAAATCACTCCACCAACAACACCAATTCTAGATGCTAATTTTAATGAAGATATTCCTTCTACACCAATTCTGAATCTGGATGATGAAAATCAGAATTTAGGTGGGCATCAAGGTTTGGCTGTTGATCAGAACTTAGTTGGAGATCAGCACTTAGAGGATGATGTTGAAGTCTCAATAGCCTCTCATACTGTTCTTTTATCAGCGGATGTTGATGACGCTGATTCTATAAATTCTGATGCTGCTAATATTGAACTTACTTGCGAAGC
The DNA here is from genome assembly GCF_009905375.1 of Apium graveolens. Classification (NCBI taxonomy): domain Eukaryota; kingdom Viridiplantae; phylum Streptophyta; class Magnoliopsida; order Apiales; family Apiaceae; genus Apium; species Apium graveolens. The sequence continues at coordinate 109,270,089 of NC_133655.1, forward strand.
TGCTGTCAATGTAGATGCTGATACAGCTGGTCTATCAGGACATGCACCTCAACAAACTGTTCATAAAGCTGACTTAGTCAAGAAGTTTGTTACAGGGGAAGCACCAGTACCTTGGAGTGAAACTCCTAGAGGAAGGGAGTGGACTAAGGAATGGAACAAAGTTACTTGTGTTCCTTCTTCAACTATACTTGTTGAGCACTTGGCAAAACTTGATGAGATGCTAGTCAATGATGATTTCAAGACACAGCTAAGAGTTACTGCACTCAGTACAAGACACCTTCAAGGTCAACAATCTGTAACTCAGGACAAGGTGGACAAAATTCAAGAATCTATCAATCAGCAAGATATGGTTGCCAAGCTAGAAAAGAAAAGGTTTTTCAAACCTACTTTTGACAGAATTGAGTACATTGAGAAAACCCAAGAGAAGCAACAATCTCAGATTGATGAAATTTTGAAGAATCAAGCTTCTCATCAAAATCAACTCAATGAGATCCTATCCTCAGTGGAATTGCTTCTCTCTCTTCTTTTACCTGCTGATGCCAAGAAGGGGGAGAAAGTAATTAAGTCCAAATGCAAAACTGTTAAGACACTGAAGGGAAAGGATGATGAAAAAGATGACCAGGGAAACTCTGAAATGGGTGGAGGTCATGGTGAAGGTAAAGGTCTTTCATCAAGCAAAGCTGGAACTACAAGTCGAAGAACAAGTTCTGATACTGGGAGAAAAATAAGTTCTGATACTGGTAAAGGGATAAGTTCTGATGAACATCTGGAACTTGATGAGGAAATTTCAAGACAGTTATTTCTGAAAGAAAATCCAGGAATGGACTTTGAGAGTCTAAAGGAAGAAGAAGCTAGACTTAAGTTAGAAAAAGTCAACTCCAAATCTAAAGCTTTTGTTGGTGAAAAGAAACTTCCTAAGGCTAAAGGCATTGTGATAAAAGAAAGGACAAATCCTGAGGCAACCAAGACCAAATCATAAATGGAGATAGATCCAAGGTCCAAGGGCAAGGAAAAAGTTGATGAACCTGTAAAGGTTTATGTGCCATTTATGGATGAAGAAATATCTGCTGAAGATGCTAGTCTTACTCTGATACAAAGGAAGATTTCTTAAACAACCTCTGACATGGCTCAAGTTGTTCAGAGTCAAGATATAGTAAGTTCTGATATGACAATGAAGCAAGCAACCTCTGACATAGCTCAAGTTGGCTTGATATCAGAAGATAAGGAAAAGGAAACCTCTGACATTGCTCATGTTAAACCTTCAAAGTTACTCATATTAGGATTCACCAAAGCTAAACAGACTCAACCTTTGAAGACTGCAACAAGTGGTTTTGAAGCAAGAGTGGTTACAGGAAAAGAAGCAAGAGATAAATCTGGATTGGGTAGTGCTGATGAAAGAAGAATACAGAATACAACCAATGATCCAACTTCTTTAAGTGAAACAGGTGTTGGAGCAACTCCTGAAAGATTGAATCAGCTTGAATCTGTACAGATGGTTTACCATACCTTCTTGAAAGAACACATCTTGTTATATTTTATGACAGATGGAAGGGTATACCATATTAGGCAGAATGCTATACCACTGAAGTATTATGAGGAACTAGGAGAAGCTTTATTCTGTAAAGTCTGATAGCACATACTGTCCCAAGTACAGAGATCACAAGGGTGATATTGTCGAGATGAAGCCTAACTCTACTAAGATTATAACTACCTTTCTGGGTTATAAAGATGTGGAATTCAATCTTGAGTCTGACAAGGCATATTTGATCAGACTAGATCAGGATATAAGAAAAGCTAGAATAAATTGTCTCAGCGCTGCTATCTTTCAAATTGGTGAAGATACATTTAAATTGAAGAATGCTAAAAGGAGGATGGTTAATGAACTTGAATATGCTGAGAGATGTTTGTTAAAGAACTATCTCAGAACAACTCCTGATATTAAAGAGATCAGTAATTGAAGCCAAGTCAAAGATCTACAACTGATTAGATTCTGATGTGTATATGGACTGAAGCTGTTATCAGAAGTTAAAGATGGTAAAGCTACAAGGACTGTAAGTTGTAGTTATATAGTTAAATTCTCATGCATTTGTACTTAATGTTTTTGACATCATCAAATATCTGTTAAACTTGTATATTATGCTAATTTACAAGTTGGGGGAGATTGTTAGATATATTTGATAATGTCATGACTAATATGATTTGTGTTTAGTTTTCAGATCTTACTTAACAGGACAAATCAGTACTTAACTAGAAATCAACATTTATACTGAAGTCAGAACTTAAGTTGTCAGAACTTAAGTTATCAGGAGATATTTATCAGAAGATAATATCAGGACTTAAGGAGACTTTCAGATAAGGAAGGCAGCTGATTGAAAGGAAAGAAGATCAAGACAAACGCAAGAAGAGATATGCATGAAGAAGGAATTCTATGAAGAATAGAATACTTGGAAGAAAAGATAACTAGTTGATATATTTTAGGAAGCAGAATTATATTCCATATCAATTAGAGATTATCTTGTAACTGTGTAGTATATAAACACAAACATAGGGTTTACACTATATGTGTTATCATAATCGAAGTTATTATTTATTGTAATCTTAGCAGCTCTCATGATAATTTGTTCATCACTGAGAGAGGACAGTTCCATATTGTAACAGAGTTTAATAAAGCTTGTTTTCTGTTACTTGTGTTCTTTAATTCGGTTTGATTGTGATAAACACTGTATTCAACCCCCTTCTACAGTGTGTGTGACCTAACATGTAGCTTTTTCTATTTCTCAGTTTAATCGAATATAATTCTATTTGCTACACTTGTTTATATATTACCAAGTTACATATGAAAAATACAAACATATAAAATAAATATCTAAGTTTATTCACGTGTTCCTTCATCTCTCTATCCAGTATCTTTGTATTTCTTCAAGTAAGCATGGAAATGGAAATGCTCCTTTGTTCTCTCAAACCTGTAAATAGGCTGCCACATTCCTTTTTATATACAATCAACCCATGTGACTGTCAAGTCACTTTCAACTGCTATTTGAATTGGTTATCCGTCGAGACTTCAATGTTATCTGTTGATACTCCACATGAGTTATCTGTTGAGTCTCTAATGGATCATCCGTTGAAAGTGTCTTGAGTCATCAGTCGAAGCTTGGTAGTTTATCCGTTGAAAGTATTTTCTTAGCAGTTGATACTATTTCACTTATGAAAAATTACAAGGCATCCAATCTTTACAATTAGCCAACCTATTTTGCATATCTTACTAGTAGTCAACATGACTTAGAATTTTCTATAACTTATAAACTTCTAAGTGATTACATTATACAGAATTGTGCTACAAGAACTTATTAAAATATAAGCTACTCTATCAAAGGATGAACAAGTATGGTTATCCGTTGATAGATACAAAATCACTTAATTAAATCTACTAAGGTGTTTTGGTGAATTATCATCAAGTCTGCAACATATTCCTAACACTTTGTTTGACTGGGGTCCATCTATAATGAATGTCTAAATTAACAATACCAGCAACAATAATAACAATAACAGTAATAGCAATAATAACAACACAAGAAATTTTAAAGGTAAAGGAAAGCTAGACAAACATAATATATATATAATATGAATACAATAACAGTCATCTGATTATCCAACTATAACTACTACAATACAACAATAACACTAAACGAATATACAACTGTTGTTGTGTATTTTAAGAGTATCGTTCGCAGGGAAGGACTGATATCAACACCAATTTCAAGTCTTTTATTTCTTACAATTCAGAAGTGGGGAGAATAATTTGTGATATGTAATTATCCACTAATTAAACTAATAAATAATTAAAAATTATATAATATATTTGAGAGAAAACAATCCAAGAGTAAGGGTTCTTCAATGGCTATCATGAATGTCTAATTTATGTTCTTGTTTTGTTAAAAACAATCCTTCTAATGTTTATAAAATCCTCTCCCAAGGTAGATTATAGTGCCTACAACTATCCACTGAACGACACTCTCATGGTCATACAAAGTAAAAATATAGACTATTAAAAGCCATGGATTATAAGTTTCATAATTCTCATATCAATCTCTTGATCTAATACTAAAATTATGTCTATCATATCATGTACTAGAATTAAAACCCCTCTCCCGATTCGTTATAACTCCTAAAGATTCAATTAGAATTTAGCTTATCCTCTAATTGTATAAAGCGCTCAATGACAAATTAACAATAACAAGAAAAACACAATAATATCAAACAAACATATTAAGCTAATAAATATTACCCAACTCTTAGATAAAGCAATTAGTTACTCATGATAAGATAAACAAAATATATATTAAGAACGCAAACCCTGAGTTTAAAAATTGATATATAAAGAATACAACTTTAAGAGTTCCTTTGAAATCCGGACAAATCCCTTCGCTCCTTCCTTCAACCTCTCTTTCAAAGTGTTTCTTCTCCTTTTCTCTCAAGAATTAAAAAATATCTCTTTTCTATTCTCTAATACAATATGTTATGGTTCTCTCTATACAATATATAAAACCTAATATATAATAAAGAGTTTTAATATTTTTCGCAAAATAAATTGGACTTTGATGTAAAATTTGTAGGCTGTCTTCCAAACCTGATTCTGGGCTTCTCCAGTTGAATTCTTGATGTTGGACCACTTCTAAACCGTAGATAATTATGTTAGTTTCGCATGGGCTTTGTTGTGTGGCATTTATGACACTTTATTACGCTCTGTAAAACTTTGAATTGGTGTATTTGTACTCAAGTTGTTGGTGTTTTAATGTGTTTTCTAGTGTTTTTGCATTTTCAGGCATTATCTAGGTAATCAGGTGAATTAGCATTGTTTTGGTGCTAATTTGGAAAACCGACTCAAATCAGCTGCAATGAAATTGAAGTAGTTAGAATCTTATTCATGAGGTCAGCGCGCCCGCGCTGTGATAGCGCGCGCCCGCGCCCAAAGTCCAGAAACTCAGCGCACCCGCGCTGGTCAAGCGCGCGGCCCCGCCAGGTCGAGAACAGAAATCCTGATTCTATTGGGATTTGTTACGACCGGCATTTTGTGTAATATTATTTGTGAACTTTGTATAATATTTGAATCGATTATAAATATACCTATTTGATTATACACTTGTGTGAATGGAGTTGCTGCATTATAAATTGCTTTACTCATAATATGAATTTTTTAAAGCGATAGTTTTATTAATTGCTCCTATTTTTGATTTATAAAGAATATTCTTTACCATGGAAAATTATTTCATTCACAAATTTCAAAAGTGATCTCATTAAATTTCTAAAAATCCAAGTTATTTTATGGTATAAATTTTATAATTTTTGAACTTTTATTTTATTTTATAAAAATAGATCATTAAAAATTAGTTGTTAAGTAATTAGCAAATTACATGAATATCCTTGCATGCAAATACCCTCCCATTCAACTAAAGGGATAAAAAGATAATTCCAACCCAACTCACTCTCATTCTACTAGCCAATTTACCACTTTGTCCTTGCATGCAAATTTACCTAACTTTAGCTAGAAGGTTACTTTTGTCATTTACTAAATCCACTCACATTTAGTCAAAAAAGGCATAAAAACAAACACAAGTATCATAGCACTTCCTTTTTCACTCCACCATTCCACCGACTCCTTCCTCCTCCCCTTCCTCTCGGCTCAACCCTCCCTCTCGGCCATCCCATAGCTGAGGCCCCCCATCCCCTTCTTTTCTTCATTCTTTCACTCAAACATTCATCTTATATTCAAGTAATCCTACTCCCTACATGTTGTTCTTATATATTTCAAAAAGTTTAGAGTGAGAAGTTTATGTTTTGATCTTGCATGTCATAGTTTTAGTTGGAACTCAAAGTACAATCTTGATTCTCATGGATTTAAGGTTGCATTATTGAGGGAACTGCAAGGAACGGTGAAATGCCAAGTCAAGAGAGTGAAGCTCTTGTTTTTAATGGCTATTTCCCTTCCACTTCATTCGGCCATGACCATAAGGGAGCCGAATGAATGGTTCTTAGTGATGTCTTATTGCCTTGTTCAATTCTTGTATGTTTTTGGTGATAATGGCATGAATTTTGTAGTGAAAACTTGATAAAACCCTTTGCATGCTAAGTGATCATTTAGTTATAGCTTATGCTAGGATTGCATGTTGATTTTATGTTAAATTTATTGTGGAAATCATATGGTTTTGACTTGTAAGATTCGAAGGCATGAATGCATGTAAACAACTCATGATTTTCAGAAGTTTTTGATCATTTGGATTGATAATTGTTAGTAGGCTTTAATTTCGGTTGAGTTAAGATAATGATCTTGATTTGTGATCCTTGATATATGATGTTAATTCGTATATATTTATAAAGAAGATATATCTTGTTATTTTCAAAAACTTGATGACTTGTAATTAGTGTAGTATGTTAGCTTTTGTTTTTCTATGTTGCACCTTAGGTAAGGATGATCTCCACTAAGTCAATATTGAGTGTAGGAGAGTTAGTTTAGTAGATCACCTTGGTTGGTTTGGGTTTTTGGTTGTTGTTGGTTGGGTTTGTCAAGTAAGAATCTTGGTGAAAGGAGAGTATTATTTTCTGCAGAAAATCAGTTTGGTACCCTGAGGTTTAGAGTGAGATTTGAACTTGTCATTATTGTGCAATTTGAGGCCCAAGTCACCAGAAGCTAGCACTAGGAGTATAAAATAGGTTTTAGGTGTTTGTTGGAGGTTTGTAAGACGTTTGGTTAGGTGGACGAGTGGAAACACCAAATCTGTCCAGCAGGGGACAATTTTGTTGCAACTTAGAAATGGGAAGTTTTGACCATGACATAGGTAGGCTCTCATTAAGCTCTGTTGGGCCTTAGTTATAGGGAGTGTCAGAGGAGTTTTTCCGGCCAAAGTGCATAGGATTTGAGTTAGAATCATCTCTCATAGGTTAGTTCAAATCAGGACCCTTTTCTGCCCAGAAAAACAAGGGAAACGTAGACTTTAAGCTTAGGCCTAGGGAGGCCCAAGCTAGACCCTTGAGACACATCAGGTTTGGGAGTTGTCTTATGATCAGGAGAGTCTAGTGTAAAAGTTTTGGAGGTAAACTTAAAGTGTAAGTGCGTCAAATGCTCCCAAGAAACCTTAGATGTCATTCTGAAATTTACCATAATGAGCACATTCACTTACCACATAGTTTTAGAGCACTTAGGAGTGAAGTTTTGGTTGACCACCATAGTTGCAAGATATCATAAAGTCAGTAGAGTGAAAGGCCCAAGTTAGGGTCAATAGGAATTGGATGGTTTAGTAAAGGCACATCGAGTCAGGAGGCCAAAATTTGGGGATTTTGTCTAGTTTAGCGACCAAGTGACTTAAGTAAGTGGAGCGAGATCATCCAAGCCTAGTTTTGCAATATAGTGTGTGTGATATTATTTGCTACTTAAATATGGTATGTGAGCATATGTGGCTATGTGTACTATTATGATTATAAGGTGATTATATATTGTGTGTATATAGGCCTAAGTGCCATTGTGTTTAAATTTTGGTTTACAAATAGGTTGAGTTGGTAAGAATATATTATAATGAGGTTATTATTATTTGTGTAGGATCTCAAGATGAGGGTAAACTTTCCATTAAGGTCGAGTAAAGCTTCCAGTTGCTCCTACCTGCCAGTCAAGTCCATCATTTCTCAAGGCAAGTGATTCAACCTGCCTTTTTCGTTTACACTGCAAGTGTGTAATAACTAGTTCATATATATGATGCGAGTATTTTAATTCACCTTGATATACATGAACCAAGTGGTTTCGAATCTATATCCGTAGTATATGAAAATGACATGAACACTCAAGTATTTATTTCAAGTAGTTTAACTCTACTTGAAGATTGCTATGCAAGAAAATCAAAAGTCCTATCATGCTAGTATACCCAAGTAATTATGATGTTGAACCATGTGCAAGTTATACTCGGTAACCTTATCTTAATACCTAAAAGTCAGTCATTCCTTAACGATTATCCATGATTGTTTGATAACCCTATCTTTACCTTAAAGCATGACACTCTGTTATACCTTGAGTTAATGCTCACCTTCTCTATATCTTAATACCTATACCTTATTTGGAACCATTAATGCTTACTTTCTCTATATTTTTAAATACCTATGTCTTACTTGGAAACATTACCTAGAACCTCGTTTGACCTTGTTCCATCATACTATCCGATAACCTTGTTAAATCTCACTGTCAAAATCCTTTTATATAGAAACCTTGCAATTCCCTTGATAAAGTATAGTCTAGTTGATCATGGCCTTGAAATTTAGTGGACCTTTTCCCCGTGCTTCAAAGTTGATCTAGAACCCTTGATAAAGATGCTCACTGTTTAAGAAATTAACCGTCACCTGGCATCAGTTTTTAATAAAATAAAAAGTTAAAATTTGGATTTCCAGTCCCAAAGGGGGACAAATATTTTCTTTAAATAGTGGATCTGGACTGAGACGCAAGTCCTTATTGCTCTTAATTTGTAGGCTTAAAAGTTGCCTAGGGATCCCATTAATGTTCTAGAACCCAGCGAGGTTCGGGATTACTTCACGGCTGATCACCGGTTGTAATCTGTAGCGTCATAAAATGGTTTTTGATAAAGAAATTGTTTGAATGGTTTTGTTACAAATAAATGATGCCATCACTCAAAAGTTTATCTCTTGCTATTATTAGCTCTACCTTCACATTATTATTATTATATCTCGATTTATGTTTTTTATTGTATTGTATAGCACTTGTTGAGCATTTGGCTCACTACTTGCTTTCACCCTGATATTTCAGCTAGCAGATATGGTTAAATTCAAGCAGACAGCGCGTAAGACTTGTGATGCCGATGCATATGTTCGAGCTCAGGTAGATTAGTGATCATTTTGTGTGAGGACTCGATATTAGAAATCAGGTTGAAATAGTTAATAGTGTTGGGATGTTCCAAACCCTAAACTGTAAGATCTTGGATTTAGTTGTATTTACTTTCTTTTGTTATCTATTGTATAAAATATTGTTAAGTCGGGGCATGACAGGTTTTGGTTTTAGAGCTACGGTTTAGAGTCCCTGGACAGCCCAGATAGATTATAGGATATATGTATAAGTTATAGGATATTATGCGAGAGAGTAGGTTAAGCGAATCTATCATTAATACTCCTCTTATATATATATCTATGTATTGTTTGTCAGCAAAGGGCGCATTCCTCGTCATCCTCTGGGTCGGCTGACACTATTGCTTTCTCTGTGTATGTTGAGTTGAAGCGCGAGTTCGACATGCTTCAGGGCAAGTACGACCGACTGTTAGACCGATTGAAGAACGTGTATCCGGACAGCCAAAACTATACAGGGAAGCCTAAGGAGCCGGTGACTGCGAGACTTGAGACTTTGGTTCAGTATGTCAACACTAAGCTTGAGGAGATGCCATCGCACCGAGACCGTACCAGCCAGTATACCCTCTAGATGATTGCGGACGAGCTCCAGAGTATTATGAAGACGCTTCGAGAGGAGAAGACTACCAAACCCCGTTCTAATGGAGTGGAGCCTTAGTTCTTTCCATTATCTACCTTTTATGTTGTTGTATTATCGGACTTTGTAGAATTCCCTGTTGTTTCCTTTAAATAAGCATGTTATTCCTAGATTCAGACTTTATTCTAATCTTGATGTACCTTGACCTTAAAATTTCAATTATTAGGCACTATCGCTCTATTTTCTTTCAATTGTTTTTACGCCTTTATATGCATCACCCTTATTGTTTAATTTAAAAACTCGACCTCATATGTGAATAGAATGTCATGTGACACCTTATCCTTGAATTATCCTATTGTTCATAGTTGTTTTGATAAAAATTTTATTTCAGGATCATGCCACCCAAAAAGAAGAACCCAACAACCACATCTACCACAGATCCTAATATTCTTCGATTACTGGAAACCTTACAACAACAAACAAATGATACAGCTCAACAACAAAGAACTCTTCAACAACAATTTGAAAACTAAAATAACCGTGAACCACACCAACCACCTGATCCACCAGTACCACCTCGATAAGTTGTCACTTTCAAAGCTTTTCAGAATGTGAATCCACCTGCATTTCATGATACCACTGACCCAGTAATAGCTAACACATGGATTAAGGAAATGGAAAGAGCTTTTGAATTGGTACAGTTAGGGGACGACTATAAGACACCCTATGTTACTTACTTCCTGAAGGGCGAAGTCATTTATTGGTGGGATTCAGTGAAAGCTATGGAGGCAAATCAACAAGTTTCTTGGGAAAGGTTTAAGAAGTTGTTTCTGGACAAGTATTACCCTAAGTACATGCAGAATCATATGGAGCTTAAATTTCTTGAACTAAATCAAGGGAGTATGACTGTATTGGAGTATGAGAAGAAGTTTACGGAGCTGTCAAGGTTTGTGACAAAGTATACCAACAGTGAGAAGGAAAAAGCAAAGAGATTCCAACAAGGATTAAAGTCTTGGATCAGAGATAGAGTGGCTATGTTTGAGCTTGATACTTATGCAGGAGTAGTATAGAAAGCTGCTCTAATTGAGGGTAATGGGATGCAGTCAAAGAAGGAAAGAGATAACAAGAAGAGGAAGGTTCCATTTTACGGAGAGAATTCTGAAGCTGGAAGCTCACAAGATAGGAGTGTGAAAAGGATTGGATTCCACAAAGGAGGGAATTTTCAGAAGAAGGGAAATTTGAATAAAAGACAAGAATCATAAGGGAACAACCAGGCAAGCCAAGGGCAAGTTGGAGAAAATAGATTTCAGAGGCCAGAGTGCAAGCATTATGGAAAAAGACACCCAGGAGTGTGTAATAAGCTGAACATGACATGCTATAGATGCAACCAGAAGGGACATTTGGCTAACGAGTGTAAGATGCCGAAGCCGGGAGTCACATGCTACAAGTGTGGAAAGACTGGACACATAGCTAGGGAGTGCAAGTCAACCGGACCAGTCAAAGTTCTGATGAACGTGGCAAGCACCAGTGCAAGCATACTAGCTGAGGTATTGGCATTACCTCCACCACCTACAACAACTCTGCAAGCAACGGCAAGGACATTCGATTTGAAAATGAAGGACGATGTTCATAATTCTGAGATGATAGCAGGTACTCTTTTATTAAATAATGTCGAAGCTAAAGTATTGATTGATTCTGGAGCAACGAGATCTTTTATATCAGAAACTTTTGTTGATAAACTTCAATGTGATAAAATGACCATGAACGAGGTAGTAAATGTGGTAATTGCGAATCAAGAGAAGATTCTGGTGAGTCAACTCTGTCCTAAGTGTGAGATTGATATCTCGGGATATAAATTTTCAGCCGACTTGATACTTTTCAAGTTAGGGGAGTTGGATATAATCTTAGGCATGGATTGGTTAGGGAAGAACAACGCTCAGATAAATTGTAATTCTAAGAAGGTGTACTTAAAGACGGAAAGTGGAGAGAAAGTAGTATTTAAGGGACAAAGGAAAGAGCAACTATTTCTTACAATCGTTCAGGCTAGGAAGTTGCTTAGGAAAGGTTGTGAGTCGTTCCTAGCTTATGTAGTAGATTCAGAAAGAGACAGCCTCAGCATAGAAGATATTCTCATAGTCAACAAATTTCCAGATGTGTTTCCAGATGAACTACCAGGTTTACCGCCAGATCGACAAATTGAGTTTGAGATCAACTTAGCTCCAGGCACGGAACCAGTTTCGAAGGCCCCATATAGGATGGAACCAGCAGAAATGAAAAAGTTGGCAAGCCAGCTACAAGAATTGTTGGACAAAGGAGTGATGAGGCCAAGTATGTCGCCATGGGGAGCACTTCTTCTGTTCGTAAAGAAGAAAGATGGAAGCATGAGGCTATGTATAGATTATCGGGAGTTGAATAAGGTGACGATTAAGAACCAATACCCGCTACCAAGAATAGATGACCTATTTGATCAGCTGAAAGGAGCAAAGTGCTTTTCCAAGATTGACTTAAGATCAAGATACCATCAATTAAAGATCAAAGAAGAAGACATCCCAAAGACAACATTCAGGACAAGATACGTACATTATGAATTCTTAGTAATGCCTTTTGGGTTGACTAATGCTCTGGCAGCATTTCTGGATCTGATGAACCGGGTATTTAAGAAGTATTTGGACAAGTTTGTAGTGGTATTTATTGATGACATTCTTATCTATTCAAAGTCGGAAGAAGAACATAAGCAGCATCTATGGATAGCATTGGATATACTTCGACAAGAGAAGTTGTATGCCAAGTTTTCTAAGTGTGAGTTTTGGTTAAAGGAGGTTCAATTTTTGGGTCATGTTATTGGAAGTGAAGGAGTTAAAGTAGATTCAGCAAAGATCGAGGCAATTATGAGTTGGGGAAGGCCAAAGACACCTACGGAAGTGCGAAGTTTTCTAGGATTGGCGGGATATTATAGAAGATTTGTCAAAGATTTCTTGAAAATCGCCACGCCATTGACTAAGTTAACTAGGAAGAATCCAAAGTTCGAATGGAATGCAGAATGTGAGGATAGCTTTCAAGAGTTGAAGCAGAGGTTGGTTACAGCTCCGGTGTTGGTACTACCAGACGATTAAGGAAACTTTATGATTTTCAGTGATGCTTCACATAAGGGTCTGGGTTGCGTGCTAATGCAACACAACAAAGTGATTGTGTATGTGTCAAGATAGTTAAAACCACAAGAATTAAAGTACCCTACGCATGACTTAGAACTAGCAGCCATAGTATTTGCACTTGAGATTTGGAGACATTATCTTTACGGAGAAAAGTGTGAGATCTACACGGATCACAAAAGTTTAAAGTATATTTTCACTCAGAAGGAGCTCAATATGAGGAAAAGGAGATGGTTGGAACTAATTAAGGACTATGATTTTTCGATAAATTATCATCCTGGAAAGGCGAACGTGGTAGCCGATGCTTTGAGTAGGAAGGAAAGATTGAATATGATAGCAATACCAAAAGAATTATCTGAAGAGATTAAGAGATTTAAATTGGAACTTTGTGATTATGGAATAGTTGAAGAGGTTTGTCGTACTATGACTTTTAATCCAACATTATTGGAAAAGATAAAGAAATGTCAGAAAAAAGTAATGCAGAAGGAAAGAAATTAGCTAACCGGGGAAGAGATTGGGACTCAAAGAGATGAGCAAGGTATACTAAGGTTTTCCTCAAGAATTTGGATTCCTCATATGACTGAATTGAAGAATGAGATATTGCAAGAAGCCCATAATTCAAGATTTTCAATCCATCCAGGAAGCACCAAAATGTACCAAGACTTAAAGCAGAACTTTTGGTGGCCAAACATGAAGCGAGAAGTGGCAGAATGGGTTGTGAAGTGTTATACTTGTCAGAAAGTGAAGGCAGAACATCAAAGACCAAGTGGATTAATTCAGCCCCTAAAGATTCCAGAATGGAAATGGGAAAACATTGTAATGGACTTTATAGTGGGATTACCCCGAACAAAATCCGGACATGACGCTATATGGGTTATAGTTGATCGCCTTACGAAGTCGGCGCATTTTCTTCCAATCAACGAGAGGTCTTCTTTGGACATATTGGTCCATCTGTACGTACGTGAAGTCGTATTAAGACACGGCGTGCCCGTATCGATAGTTTTAGACAGAGATCCCCGATTTAACTTAAGATTTTGGAAGCAATTTCAAGAAAGTCTTGGCACGAAGTTAAACATGAGTACGGCGTATCATCCGCATACTGACGGTCAAAGCGAAAGGACAATTCAAATAATCGAAGACATGTTGCGTAGTAGTGCAATTGAGACCACCTGTCATTGGTAGAATTCTCCTCTAACAACAATTATCACTCCAGTATTAGCATGCCACCATACGAAGCTTTATACGGATGGAAATGCAGATCACCAACTAGTTGGGATGAAGTGGGAGAAGGAAAGATTCTAGGCCCAGAATTTGTACAACAATTGCATGAGACAGTCAAATTAATTCAGAAGAGGTTACATGCTTCTCAAGATAGGCAAAGAAAGTATGCGGATCCAGCGTGCAAGGATGTCAGATTCCAAGTGGGTGAAGCTGTTTTGCTGAAAGTATCACCAAAGAAAGGATTGACAAGATTTGGCAAGAAAGGGAAGTTAGCACCTAGATATATTGGTCCTTTTGAAATTTTGAGTCAAGTGGGGAAGGTGGCTTATGAGTTAGCCTTACCGCCTCAGTATCAGCATGTGCATAATGTGTTCCATGTGTCATTACTTAAGAAGTACAATCCTGATGTCAAACATGTGATAGAATATGAACCTATAGAAATTCAGGCAAACCTGTCATTTATGGAGCAACCTGTCAAAATACTCGACTGGCAAGCAAAGAGTCTTAGAAATAAGTCGGTAAAGTTAGTAAAAGTACTTTGGAGGAACCCCAAGGTCGAAGAGTCAACCTGGGATTTGAGTCTGATATGTGTTCCCGGTATCCTCATCTGTTCTCTTAGATTCTGAGGACAGAATCCTTTAAGGGGGAGAGGATGTTACGACCGGCATTTTGTGTAATATTATTTGTGAACTTTGTATAATATTTGAATCGATTATAAATATACCTATTTGATTATACACTTGTGTGAATGGAGTTGCTACATTATAAATTGCTTTACTCATAATATGAATTTTTCAAAGCGATAGTTTTATTAATTGCTCCTATTTTTTATTTATAAAGAATATTCTTTACCATGGAAAATTATCTTTTAAAAATTATTTCATTCACAAATTTCAAAACTGATCTCAAAAATTTTCTAACAATCCAAGTTATTTTATGGTATAAATTTTATAATTTTTGAACTTTTATTTTATTTTATAAAAATAGATCTTTGAAAATTAATTGTTAAGTAATTAGAAAATTACATGAATATCCTTGCATGCAAATACCCTCCCATTCAACTAAAGGGCTAAAAAGACAATTCCAACCCCACTCACTCTCATTCTACTAGCCAATTTACCACTTTGTCCTTGCATGTAAATTTACTTAACTTTAGCTAGAAGGTTACTTTTGTCATTTACTAAATCTACTCACATTTAGTCAAAACGAAGGCATAAAAATAAATACAAGTATCATAGCACTTCATTTTTCACTCCACCATTCCACCCACTCCTTCCTCCTCCCCTCCCTCTCGGCTCAACCCTCCCTCTTGGCCATCCCATAGCCGAGGCCCCCCATCCCCTTCTTTTCTTCATTCTTTCACTCAAACATTCATCTTATATTCAAGTTATCTTACTCCCTACATGTTGTTCTTATATATTTCAAAAAGTTTAGAGTGAGAAGTTTATGTTTTGATCTTGCATGTCATAGTTTTAGTTGGAACTCAAAGTACAATCTTGATTCTCATGGATTTAAGGTTGTATTATTGAGGGAACTACAAGGAATGGTAAAATTCCAAGTCAAGAGAGTGAAGCTCTTATTTTTAATGGCCATTTCCCTTCCATTTCATTCGGCCATGACCATAAGGGAGCCGAATGAATGGTTCTCAGTGATGTCTTGTTGCCTTGTTCAATTCTTGTATGTTTTTGGTGATAATGGCATGAATTTTGTAGTGAAAACTTGATAAAACCCTTTGCATGATCATTTAGTTATAGCTTATTTTAGGCTTGCATATTGATTTAATGATAAAATTATTGTGGAAATCATATGGTTTTCACTTGTAAGATTTGAAGGCATGAATGCATGTAAACAACTCATGATTTTCGGAAGTTTTTGATCATTTGGATTGATAATTGTTAGTAGGCTATAATTTCAGTTGAGTAAAGATAATGATCTTGATTTGTGGTCCTTGATATGTGATGTTAATTCGTATATATTTATAAAGAAGATATAACTTGTTGTTTTCAAAAACTTGATGACTTGTAATTAGTGTAGTATGTTAACTTTTGTTTTGTTATGTTGCACCTTAGGTAAGGATAATCTCCACTAAGTCAATATTGAGTGTAGGAGAGTTAGTTCAGTAGATCACCTTGGTTGGTATGGGTTTTTGGTGGTTGTTGGTTGGGTTTGTCAAGTAAGAATCTTGGTGAAAGGAGAGTATTAGTTTCTGCAGAAAATCAGTTTGGTACCCAGAGGTTTAGAGTGAGATTTGACCTTGTCATTATTGTGCACTTTGAGGCCCAAGTCACCAGAAGCTAGAAGGAGGAGTATAAAATAGGTTTTAGGTGTTTGTTGGAGGTTTGTAAGACGTTTGGTTAGGTGCACGAGTGGAAACACCAAATCTGTCCAGCAGGGGACAGTTTTGTTGCAACTTAGAAATGGGAAGTTTTGACCATGTCATAGGTAGGCCCTCATTAGGCCCTGTTGGACCTTAGTTAGAGGGAGTGTCAGAGGAGTTTTTCCAGCCAAAGTTCATAGGATTTGAGTTAGAATCATGTGTCATAGGTTAGTTCAAATCAGGACCATTTTCTGCCCAGAAAAACAGGGGAAACGTAGACTTTAAGCTTAGGCCTAGGGAGGTCCATTCCAGGCCCTTGAGCCACATCAGGTTTGGGAGTTGGCTTATGATTAGTAGAGTCTAGTGTAAAAGATTTGGAGGTAAACATGAAGTGTAAGAGTGTCAAATACACCCAAGAAACCTTAGATGTCATTCTGAAATTTACCATAATGAGCACATTCACTTACCACAAAGTTTTAGAGCACTTAGGAGTGAAGTTTTGGATGACCACCATAGTTTCAAGATAGCATAAAGTCAGTAGAGTGAAAGGTCCAAGTTAGGGTCAATAGGAATTGGATGGTTTAGTAAAGTCACATCTAGTTAGGAGGCCCAAATTTGGGGATTTTGTCTAGTTTAGCGACTAAGTGACTTAAGTAAGTGGAGCGAGATCATCCAAGCCTAGTGTTGCAATATAGTGTGTGTGATATTATTTGGTACTTAAATATGGTATGTGAGCTTATGTGGCTATATGTACTATTATGATTATAAGGTGATTGTAAATTGTGTGTATATAGGCCTAAGTGTGACGCCCCCAAATCCGGGGTCAGGACTGGGTGCCACTACACAATTTTAAATAATAATAAAAACCTGTATATTAAAATAAATATACAGATAACCCCTCATAATTAGGATCACTTACAGGTTATAGTATGAAAAAAGAATCTAACCTTCTAAAATTTACATTGTCTAAATACAATTTCATTACCTTATTACTAATTTCCTTGTATTGATCATTCTGACATCTCCAAATTTCTTCAGCTGGAATCTCACCACTTTTGCTGTCTATTAAAAGCTATTCACTTTGCCCTCATTTGATACTGAAAGAAATAAGAGTTCACAAAGCAAGAGTGAGTCAAAAATGCCCAGCAAGTATCATAAATGGTTTCCAGGTATCAGATCCGAAAACTCCTGAAAATGATTATTGAATGATTTTAAAAACGTCTTTACATATTTAAAAAGTTGAGCGAACAAAACAACAGCCCTCATTGGCCTTTAATCATAAATCGCATTTTTCTGTAAAAGGACAGTAATCGTTTCAATAATTCATCCTTTTGAAATTTGTAATTATGAATTATTCGGGAAGGAATGCTGTTAATGGCGATCAACAATAAATTAGACTGGACACTAGAAACCAACATATGCACTATAACCTGCTGATCAGTCAGGAGATAGTGCGGATCTATACCCAACTGTATAGACCCAACCAACATATGGGGCACCCAGGCTACTATGGCCTAAAGGGGTCCGGTCCATGTCCGGCCCATAGGAACCAGCTCATCACTGGTCCTCATAATAATGTCCATCCTGTAGAGTATTTTGATATCAAATCATTTTGATTTTAAAACATCCCAAATTAGGGTTCGCAAATAACCTGAACGAATGGGTATTTGCTCAAGAGAGAAATCGAATTATATGAACAATAATAAAAAGAACTAGCTTAATAAGAGTAATTCCAGCGAAATATAAAACAGTTAACTATTCTGAACTTAGAATATGAGCGAATAAATATTTGCAGTACTTAAGGAAAAAGGTTAAGAATACTTGCAGTATTTAAAAAAAAGTTCGGGGATACTTGCAGTATTTAAAAGAAAGTTCGGGAATACTTGCCTCAATTGATAATCCTCCGATCTTTAACTAGCTGCCATATCACTCAGTTCTGTTACATCTGTATTACCCTTGATGGGCTACTTGACCTTTCTTATCATTTACCCTCTTAGGTTTATCTTTATTCTGAATCCACTCATTTCAGTACTACACACAATCAGGCTTTACTTCTATAATCTCTATCTGGTTTTGAACGTCTCGCACTATGTGCATCTATCACAAATAATACTATTCAATGAACTGACAATATATAATTGACTAGTCTATACACTTATCCCTATTGTCTACCCGCTTGATAATAATAGATAAGAATCACATCTCATTCAGATAACGTTTAAAAGACATGCTGACTCATTTATTAGGTCACACACACTGTAGAGGGGGTGAATACAGTGTATAATACAATTAAATCGAACTTTAATATATTAAGTAACAGAAAACAAACTTTATTGAAATAATAAACTCTGTTACAGTATGGAACTGTTACCTCTCAGTGATGAACAAATATCACGAGAGCTGCTAGGGTTACAATAAATAATCTTCTCGAATATGATAACACTTATAGTGTAAACCCTATGTCTGTGTTTATATACTACACAGTTACAAGAAAATCGCTAATTGATATGGAATATAATTCTGCTTCCTAAAATATATCAATCAGATATCTTTTCTTCCAAGTATTCCATTCTTCACGGAACTCCTTCTTCATGCATATCTCTTCTTATGTTTATCTCGATCTTCTTTCCTTTAATCAGCTACTTTCCTTATCTGATCGTCCTTCAGCACTTAAGTTCTGATATCTAACTTCTGATGATTATCTCCTGATAATATAAGTACCGATATCCTTAAGTCCTGACTTCCAGTATAAGTACTGATCAACAGTTAAGTACTGATTTGTCCTGTTAAGTAAGATCTGAAATCTAAACATAAATTATATTAGCCATGACATTATCAAATATATCTAACAATCTCCCCCAACTTGTAAATTAGCATAATATATAAGTTTAACAGATATTTGATGATGTCAAAAACATTAAGTACAAATGCATGAGAATTAGACTAGATAACTAGAACTTACTGTCCTTAAATCTTTACCAATATTCAACTTCTGATAACAACTTCAGTCTGTACAAATATCAGAATTTAAGCAGTTGTAGATCTTCAACTTGGCTTCATCATCTGATCTCTCTGATGTCAGGAGTTGTTCTGAGATAGTTCTTCAACAAACATTTCTCAGCATATCTGAGTTCATCAATCATTCTCCTTTTGGCATCTTTAAGCTCTGCAGTATCTTCACCAGTTTGAAAGATTGCAGCTCTGAGATCATTGATCTTTGCTTTTCTCAACTCCTGATCTAGTCTTATGACATAGGCTTTGTCAGACTCCAGATTGAATTCAAGTCCCTTAATACCAATATATGTTCTGATCTGTGCAGTATTAGGCTTCATATCAACAATATCACCATTGTGATCTCTGTACTTTGGAATATATGTGCTGTCAGACTTAACAGAATAAAGCCTTTTCTGTCTCTGAATCTGTTCTTTTAAGTAGTTTGCAGCAGTTCCTGTTATTCTGTCATCCACTTGAAGTAAGAAAAGTACATGCTCCAATTCTTCAAAATACTTCAATGGAATGGCATTTTATCTTATATGATAAACCCTACCATCTGTCATGAAATACAACATGATGTATTCTTTCAAGTAGGTATGGTAAACCATCTGTACAGATTCCAGTTGATTCAATCTCTCAGGAGTTGCTCCAATACCTGGTTCACCCAAGGAAGTTGGATCATTGGTAGTATTATGTATTCTTCTTTCATCAGCACTTCCTTTCCAGTAACTACTCTTACTTCAAAACCACTTGCAGTAGTCTTCAAAGGTTGAGTCTGTTTTGCTTTAGTGAATCCTGGTAGGAGTGTCTTTGGTCTATCTTCTGATATCAAGTTAACTTGAGCTATGTCAGAGGTTACTTGCTTCTTCTGAATATCAGAACTTACAATTTCTTGACTCTGAACAACTTGAGCCATGTCAGAGGTTGTTTTAAGAACTTTTCTTGAAGTCAGAGCAAGATCATCTTTTTCATCAGTAATTTCTTCATCCTCAGGAGGCACATAAACCTTGATAGGTTCACCAACTTTTTCTTTACCCTTGGATCTTGGATCTATCTGCGGTTGTGATCTAGCCAATGTTGCTTCAGTAAGTGTCCTTTCTTTGATCACAATGCATTTGAGTTTTGGAAGTGGCTTTTTACCAGAAGCTTCAGATTTAGATTTGACTTTCTCTGATTTAAGCCTGGCTTCTTCTTTCATTAAACTCTCCAAGTCCATTCCTGGATTTTCCTGAAGAAATAACTGTCTTGACATTTCCTCATCAAGATCTAAAAGTTCGTCAGAACTTATCCTTTTACCAGTAACAGAACTTATTCTCTTCCCAGTATCAGAACTTGTCCTGTGACTAGCTTGTCTTGATGTGAATCCTCTACCTTGACTATGACCTCTACCCATTCCAGAGTTTCCTTGATCATCTTTTTCATTATCCTTTCCTGTCAGTGTCTTGTCAGACTTGCATTTGGACTTAATTACTTTCTCCCCCTTTTTGGCATCAGCAGGTAGTAGAAGAGAGATAAGCAATTTCACTGAGGATTGGATTTCAGTTAGTTGTGATTGCTGAGAAGCTTGATTTTTCAGAATTTCATCAATCTGAGCTTGTTGATGATCTTGAGTCTTCTCAATATAAGCAATCTTGTCAATGGTAGGTTGGAAGAACTTTTTCTTATCAATTTTCCAAACTTGTTCCTGTTTGATAAAGTTCTCCTGAATCTTGTGTAGCTCTGCATGAGTAGTTGAATGAAGACCTTGTAGATGTTTAATACTCAATGCAGTGACTCTAAGCTGGGTTTTGAAATCATCAGAATTTAACATTTCATCAGCTTTAGTCAAGTGCTCAGCAAGATGCTTTTCAGTTGGAACACATGAAACTGAGTTCCATTCCTTAGTCCACTCCTGACCTGCAGGAGTTTCACTCCAAGGTACTGGTGCTTCTCCAGTAACAAACTTCTTAACCAGTTCAGACTTTAGAATAGTCTGTTGAGGAGCATGTCCTGAAGGACCTGCTGTATCAGCATCTGCAGTTGGAGCAGCATCACCAGTATCTCCAGCATTTGCAGCATCAGAACTTAAAGAATCAGTATCTTCTGATAAGACAACAGTGTGAGTAGCAATAGAGGCTTCAGCATCCTCTAATTGCTGATCTTGTTCTAAGTTCTGATCAACAGCCAAATCCTGATGCTCACCTAAAGTCTGATCATCATCATCATGATTCAGAGAAGATGGTGTTGATAACTCTGGAGTTTGAACAGCATCAGGAACAGGTGTGCAAGAAGATCTTGCACAAAATGCAATTCAGATGGAACTTCAGCATGATCAAGAATTGCAGCATAGTTGTTTGGAACAAACTTAGCTCCATCAATGATTAAATCCTTAGGTGCCATGTGAAAAATTGAGATTTAAAAGTGCCTGTTATGTGTTTGATAAAATGTCTGTATGAAAAACCAACGTGAGAGAAAGAGAGAGTAAAAGCAAGTAGAGAGAAAATGTGGCGCCCTCCAAACCCGGGTCAGAAGTTTGGGGTCCACACACACACCTTAATTATAACCTGCTTATAACAATAAAAAAGATAATAATAATATAAGCAATGACCCTACTTACCAACCACCACGGACCGCAACAGGTTAAAGTATGCACACAAGCCAAACACACTAATATATTACAAACCGTTCAAATCCCAACTATTTCAAATTCAAACTGAGTATTAAACATTATTACAAACTTTTACAAACTTAAATTATTCCAAAAGAAGCCTACTAGCTCAGATTTCTCAACCTGAACCCCTAGCTCTCGCGCTGGACTGGGGATCCGCTTTACCAACTGGTTCCTTTTTAACTGGAAAGAATATAAACAACATCGCACAAATGAGCTAACTAGCTCAGCAAGTCACAATGACAAAACTGAGAATAATGATCATCAGGTGAATATGGTTATGATATCAAGTGAATAATGGATTATGATTTAGAATTGGATATTATACTTTTAATTTAAAAACCAAGGTTAGGCTGTTGATCAGTCACGCACTAACCCCGAGCAAGGCACACATCATTGCTCTAACTACTGGATCCAAGGCACACATTGGCCTAACTTGACCATTATATGGTCTGACCATGAATCTGGTCCACAATTTTATAAAAACAATCCAATTCTAACATAATAACAGAGTATGCAATAATAAACAATAACCGAAATCATTAACAATAATAAATGTTTAACAATGAAAGGGTTTCAATCCTTGTAAGGATCAATAAGGCAATTTAAAAGCTTGGATGCTGGGTAATGAAAGAATTGGATAACAAAGGAATCAACGTTTCAAGGTTTCAAGGATTCGGTCTTTCAAAGTATAAGATACCATGGGTTGAGTATATAATAGTTCATTTCAGTGTTTGGTATTTAGTTTGTATGTATTTGTAGAGTAGTATCGTAAATTTGTGGTTCTTGTTTGGGTATACAATAATCAATGGATTAGAAAGAATATGATTCATGACTCAAGGACAATAACTGAAATCAGGATTTAGGTTTCTGTGCTTCAAAGCACTTGCAATATCACAGGATTATCAAGTACTACAATATCACGAGAAAGTTCAGAACACTTGCCTGATATTAGCTTACTACACTGCACTCGCTTCCAATCACAACCGTTTTACTCCTCAACTACCTGTTTCCCTTTCCTACGTCTTGCCTCTTCTGCTCACATATCTTAAGCATCTATCAATAATTTACTCATGGAATTCTATTCAACACATACTTCTATCTACCCTTCGTTTTACCCAAATCCGATTAACGGATTGAAAGTTATGCAATAATCAAGTAAACACCGAATATATAGACCGATAGTCAATTAACAAGTCACATGTAGCACATAATACATCACGTAATCAATGATATATTATTTATAAAGAAGTCTCGGGTCATAAATAGGCTTTCTGGTATTTAAAATGATTTTTAAAACATTTTTCAGAATTAAAACGGGTCGTTGGATCAATTTCGGGTTAATAAACAGGGTTTCGTTGGCCCATTCTGGCTCCGAAATAATTTTAGAATAATTATCGAGCCTTGGAAATAATTTAGAATAATATTTTAAAGCTCGAAACTATTTTTCAGAATTTTTAAATCATTTTTAAATAATTAAATCTAATTAAATAACTGATTAAAATCAATTAATAATTAATTAAATCAATTAATCAATTAATTTTCGAATTAATTAACCAATTAATCAATTATAAATTAACTGAAATTAATTAACTAATTAATTTAGATTTATTTGTGAATTAAAAATAATTTTCAAAATTAAAATAATAATTTTTAGAATTTTCAGAATTTAAAAATGAATTTTTATAATAAAAATAAATAGGAAATATGATTTTTAAACATTTTATAAACAGGAATCCTAAATTTGCAAAGTCTAGAAACTTCAGGGACCTAACTGCATCGTTTTCAAAAGTTGGGGTACTAAACTTTAATTTTCCAGCTCTTCGCCGGAAAACAGTCGGGTTCGCCGGAGAACACGTTCCCGGCGTCCTCACCCCACCAACACCTCCAGATCACATCTACACAACATCAGGAACACAACCATGCAATCAATTCATCCTAACAATCCCTGAGTTGGCCGGAATTTGGCCGTGAAGTTTTCTAGTTTCCGGCGAACATCGGAAAACTTCAAAACACAACTCCCTTCTCTACAGACCTCGTTGGTTCATGAAACTTATACGACTAGATTGCAAATTTCACAGAGAACACAACCCACTATAACACAACATCAATCTATCACAGAATAAGAAACCCCCAAATTTCAATTAAGAACATTCATACGGGTTACAAACCCTAATTTTGAAATTCGAAAATCAAATTCAAATTTGAACATGTTATTGAACTCCAAATCAGACGTATGACATATGAAAATCATCAGGAAAACAAGCTCTACAACATGCAATCATCAAATAATACAAAAATCATCCGAACAAAAATTCATATTTTTAATAAAATAAATTCAAAAATAAATAAATTTTTAGAAAAATAACCTTGATTTCTGCAGTGAAACAAAGCTCAGAATCTGATAGAACACTTCAAATCCTTTGTTTAGGTTACTCAAGCTTTGAAAACAGAGATCGGTAACGCCTTCGTTTTGCTGTTTGATTCTTAGAACAGTTTTAGGAAATTAGGGCTTTTCTCTGAAAATTATATAATTAACTATCTGCAAATGATTTTGATACGAAATAAAATACGGTAAAAGGCTATTTATAATTACAGAAAATTTGTATCCCGTTGGATCATTCCGGATATAAAACGGTACGTTTATTTGTAAAAACTGATCCAAACGGTATCGATTTTCGGGATAATTATCCAAATCAGTACAATTTGTACTGCGGTCTTGGTCTCAGCGCCTGGTTACACGTATTACGAAGTGATAATTGTGATAGTTTAATAAAAAGCTCCCGGTAATCGAAAATACGGGTTTTATTGATTTACCGAAACGAATATTGTATCGAAAATGTTGCGCCAGGACCCGCGCAGGACAAACCGTAAGCCGGATCGAAAAAGTCAAAACATGGAATATGCTCGGAATATTACAATTAGGTTAGGAAGGAGTTCTCGAAAGAGTTTCGGGTTCCAAAAACGTAACAACGGTTGACGTCGGTTGGTTCCCGTTTTTATAAAATAGATTTTAATTACCCGGAAAAAGATTTTAGAAATTTTATATGATTCTTATAAATCCATAAACCAACATAAAAATAATTAGGAAGATATGACAATTATCTATATTTTATTTTGGACATATAAAAATTAAAATACTCAATTAATATTATTTTTGAATATTCAAGTACAGATATCACTTAACAATTAGCTCACAGAATAGATACTGAACACACATAATAATTATATAATAGCAAAAATAATTATACGATATATCCCGGATATTACATCCTTCCCCCCTTAAAAGGATTATGTCCTCAGAATCTCTAAGAAAACAAATAAGGGTATTTTTCTCTCATATCACTTTCTAACTCCCAGGTTGACTCTTCAACCTTTGGGTTTCTCCACAATACTCTTACTAACTTTATCACTTTATTTCTCAATACTTTCTCTCTTTCCTCTAGAATCTCTATCGGATTCTCTACATATGATAAATCTGCTTGAAGTTCTATTGGCTTATATTCTATTATATGCCTGGAGTCTGGATTATATTTCTTAAGCATTGATATGTGAAAAACATTGTGAATGTGCTCCATGTGCAGAGGTAACGCCAACTCGTAAGCTACTTTGCCAATACGCTTTAAGATTTCAAAAGGTCCGACATATCTTGGGTTTAGCTTCCCTTTCTTCCCAAACCTCGTTAGTCCTTTCCACGGTGATACTTTCAATAATACCAAGCTTCCTTCTTCAAATTCCATGTCTTTTCTTGACTGGTCTGCATATTTCCTTTGATGATCTTGTGCGGCTATTAATCTTTTCTGGATAATTTCAACAACTTCCTTTGTCTGTTGCACCAATTCAGGTCCGAGTATTTTGCGTTCTCCTACTTCGTCTCAATATACTGGAGATCTACATTTGCGTCCATAAAGGGCTTCATAAGGTGGCATCCCAATACTGGCGTGATAACTGTTGTTATAAGCAAACTCTACTAGGGGTAAATGCTCGTCCCAACTTCCTTTGAAATCAATAGCACAAACACGTAGCATGTCCTCGATTGTCTGGATTGTTCTTTCACTTTGGCCATCCGTTTGGGGGTGATAGGCCGTACTCATATTCAATCTTGTTCCCAAACATTCTTGAAAACTCTTCCAAAATCTTGAATTAAATCTTGGATCTCGATCAGATACAATAGACACTGGAACTCCATGACGAACTACGATCTCTTTCAAGTACATATGAACTAACTTGTCGAGCGAAAATCTTTCATTTATAGGCAGAAAATGAGCTGACTTGGTAAGTCTATCTACTATAACCCAAATGGCATCATGATTAGCCCTTGTCCTTGGTAATCCAACTATGAAATCCATGGCAATATGTTCCCACTTCCACTCTGGAATCTCCAATGGCTGTAGCAATCCGCTTGGTCTCTGATGCTCCGCTTTAACTTTCTGACAGGTATAGCATTTGCTAACCCATTCCGCAATTTCCCTCTTCATATTTGGCCACCAATAATTCTTCTTTAAATCTCTGTACATTTTGGTACTCCCTGGATGGATGGAATATCTTGAACTATGTTCCTCTTGTAAAATTTCATTTTTCAGCTCCGTTACTGGTGGAATCCAAATTCTTGAAGAAAACCTAAGAATACCTTGATCATCTTGTTGCGTGCATAATTCCTCACCTACCAAACTATTTATATCTTGATCCATTACCTCTTTCTGGCATTTCTTTATTTTCTCCAATAACTCCGGTTGGAAAATCATACTGTACACTTTTGCTTCCTCAGGCTTGCAAATTCTAATCTCCAATTCCAATTTTTGAAATTCTTTATATATCTCTTCAGGTACGGATAATACATTTAACTTTTCCTTCCGACTTAATGCATCTGCTACAACGTTCGCCTTACCGAGATGATAATTAATCGAGCAATCATAATCTTTGATCAATTCTAACCATCTCCTTTGTCTCATACTAAGTTCCTTCTGGGTAAATATGTATTTCAAACTTTTGTGATCCGTGAAAATCTCACACTTTTCTCCATACAAATAATGTCTCCAAATCTTCAAAGCGAAAACTATAGCTGCTAACTCCAAATCATGAGTAGGGTACTTCTGTTTGTGTGGTTTCAATTGCCTTGACGCATACGCAATCACCTTGTCGTGCTGCATAAGAACACATCCTAATCCTTTGTAGGAAGCATCGCTATAAATTACGAAATTCCCTTGATCGTCTGGAAGTGACAAAACAGGTGTTGTGATTAATCTCCGCTTCAATTCCTGAAAACTTTCTTCGCACTTGTCATTCCATATAAACTTTTTATTCTTTCGTGTAAGCTTTGTCAATGGTGTTGCAATTCTTGAGAAATTCTGAATGAATCGTCGATAATATCCTGCCAATCCCAAGAAACTTCTTACCTCAGTGGGTGTTCTCGGTCTTTCCCAATTCGTAATTGCCTCGATCTTTGCCGGGTCCACTTTGATCCCTTCGTTACTGACTATGTGTCCTAAGAACTGAACTTCCTGTAGCCAAAACTCACACTTCGACAATTTAGCATATAACTTCTTTTTCCTTAAAATCTCCAAAGCTGTCCTTAAATGTTCCGCATGATCCTCCTCCGTCTTTGAATAGATTAAAATATCGTCTATAAATACTATAACAAACTTGTCCAAATATTCCTTGAAAATTCTGTTCATCAGGTCCATAAACGCTGCTGGGGCGTTGGTCAATCCAAAAGACATCACTAAAAACTCGTAATGCCCATACCTTGTTCTGAAAGCTGTCTTTGGTATATCTTCTGGTTTGATCGTTAGTTGATGATATCCCGATCTTAAATCGATTTTGGAGAAATACTTGGCTCCCTTCAATTGGTCAAACAAATCATCAATTCTGGGTAAAGGATACTTATTCTTTATCGTCAACTTGTTGAGCTCCCTATAGTCGATGCACAGTCTCATGCTTCCATCCTTCTTCTTGACAAATAATACCGGTGCACCCCACGGGGATACGCTGGGTCTAATTACTCCTTTCTCTAACAGCTCTTGCAATTGCTTTGCTAACTCTTTCATCTCAACGGGCGCCATTCTATACGGGGCCTTGGATACTGGTTCGGTTCCAGGTGCTAAGTCGATTGCAAATTCAATTTTTCTATCTGGAGGAAGTCCTGGTAACTCGTCGGGAAATACATCTGGAAATTCATTTACAACTGGAATATCTTCAAGTTTTGCTGGCTCCTGACTTCTGTCGATCACATATGCTACGAAATGCTCACATCCTTGTCGTAGTAACTTCTTGGCTTGAATCATCGTTAAGAACTTCTTTACCTGCTTCTGTCCCTTGAACGTTACTATTCTTTCATCTGGCGTTTTCACCATTACTTTCTTATTTCGACAATCTATCTGAGTATCATGCTTAGATAACCAATCCATTCCTAATATAATATCAAATTCTCCTAACTTAAACGGTATCAAATCTACACAAAACTTATTACCAGAAATCTCAATCTCACAATTCCCACAAACTTGGTTAACAGTTACACGTTCTTGATTTGCTAATTCCACAGTCATTATTTCATTTAAATACTCAACTGGACAATTTAACTTACTAACAAAATCTTGTGAAACAAACGATCGAGTTGCTCCTGAATCTATTAACACTTTGGCACATAAAGAATTCACATTAAGCGTACATGCCACGACATCCGTATCTTGGATCGCATCCTTCATCGACATGTCAAAAACTCTAGCCCTCGGAGTCTCATTCACTGTTGGGGTAGATTCCATAATCCTTAATGCATTACTGACTGGGGTTGGTGTCTTGCAATCCCTAGCCATATGTCCTGGTTTCCCACATTTAAAGCATATAAATCCAATGACTGGAACTTTCACTGCTGGATTCCGGATAGGCTGATCCTTATTTGCTGGCTCTCTTGCTGGCTGATTTCGGCACTCCCTCGAGTAGTGCCCTTTCTGGTTGTATTTAAAACATACCACATTCAACTTGTAACAAACTCCTCCATGCTTCTTTCCACATACTTGACAATCTGGAAAAGTTAATCTCAACTGATTCGGCTGATTCACATTAGCTGAACGATTGCCCTGGCCTCCGTCTCCTGTATTTTGTCTCCTGAAATTAAAATTTCTCCCTGGCTGAAACTTGCCCTTCTTAAAATTTGGAAACTTCCCTATTTGTGACTGACCCTCACTTCCCTCAACTTTCCTTTTCTTTCTGGAACATCTCACTCTCTGTCTCTGCGATCATAGCTTTCTGTACAACCCCGGCATAGGTATCCAATTCAAAAATAGCTACCTTCCCTCTGATCCATGGCTTCAAGCCTTGCTGGAATCTCTTAGCTTTCTTTCTATCAGTATCAACATACGACGGCACATACCTTGACAATTCCTCAAACTTCCCCTCATAATCTGTTACCGACATGTTCCCTTGCTTTAATTCTAAAAACTTCAGCTCCATTTGATCCTGAACAAACTGAGGAAAATACTTTTCTAAAAACAATTCCTTAAACCTTTCCCAAGTAATAACATCTGTGCTTTCCAATGTTTTCACCATTTCCCACCAATAGGTGGCCTCATTCTTCAGATAGTAACTTGCAAATTCAACCTTCTGCTCCTCTTTCACTTTTAGCAAGGCAAAAGCCTTCTCTATTTCCTTTAACCACACATTTACTTCAATTGGCTCTAAGAAACCCTTGAATTCTGGTGGGTTTACTGCCTGAAAAGTTTTGAAAGTTACCTGGGGATTGGTCTGTCTCTGCTGTTGTTGTGCCAGGTGAACTGTTTGTTGGGCCAAGATTTGAAGAATCTGGGCTATTGCTGGGTCCATGGGTCCTGGGTTCACATTCTGGTATATATCATTTTGGTTGTTATTGTTGTTGTTGTCGGTTTCTTCATTCTGGGTGTTGGTGCGGGTATTTCTTCTGGGAGGCATTTTCTGTAAAGAATCAATCAATTTATTTAGCTTTTGAATCAAATCTTTGTATAAAAGAAAAGTTTTGTGAAATAGAAATATCTCTTTTTAAAAATAGTTGTAACTAAGTAAATTGCATGCTTCTTTACAGAATATAAACAGTTATGGAAAACAGGGTACATGGTATCACAGGATATACTGGTGCAATAAATAAGGTAAAGTAAAATAGGTGCAATAAAATAAATGACAGTGTTAGAAAGGAAAAGGTACTGATATATAGATCAAAAGTTTTAGGTAGTACAAGCGTAAAGACGCTTCGAAAGTAAAAGCAAAAAGGGTACAACAACCTACTCACTAGTCAGCATCGCTAGTCTATAAATACAACTCAAAAGTCTTCTGATACACACTACACACTACTGTCCATACTACATAACCATAACAACACTGCTCAGCATCTCCATCTCAAAATCTCTAACTCATGGCAAATCTGGACCTCCTATCTGCTCAAGCTCCTCTAGAATCCACTTAGCCCACTCCACTAGGAAATCAGGGGTGATGTCCTCATGTGTAGCCTCAGCAATCCTCACAGCAGCTGTTCTGCGAAACGCCTGAAGCCTCTCCCTAAGTCGCCTCTCACCACTCCCCATCTCTCTGGTACGCATGATATGCAATAACTCCTGGATCTGACCCTGTAGGAATCGCTTCTACATAAGGCAAGCCTCAAACTGATGATATGGAACAGGATAGGAAGAGAACTGGAAAGGTACTCCTGTGACTGAATGACTAGTAAAGCCTGAATCAGTAGGTGGGGGTCCTCTAACAGGTGGCCTCATGCCTGGAGGTGGAATAACCTGCAATGGTACGGGCTGCAACACCGGTGGAGGTAGAATAGCCAATGCTGGTGGAATAACAGGACGTGGATCTGATGCTGGTGCTCCAACTGAAGGCTCTGAGTGATCAGCTGATACGGGAATAAAAGAGTCGGCCATCTCTGCTATCTGAAATCATATCGTAATATAAGAATCTCGTACCACGACGCAAACTATACTAATACCGGTTATACCATAACACTCAACCTCTCGACGTTCTATCATCCTATACCTTACTTCTAATCCTATCCCTCTACCCATTCCCGTCAACCTAGGCTTGTGTCAGTGACTTATAACCTGTGGCTCTGATACCAAACCTGTGGCGCCCTCCAAACCCGGGTCAGAAGTTTGGGGTCCACACACACACCTTAATTATAACCTGCTTATAACAATAATAAAGATAATAATAATATATGCAATGACCCTACTTACCAACCACCACGGACCGCAACAGGTTAAAGTATGCACACAAGCCAAACACACTAATATATTACAAACCGTTCAAATCCCAACTATTTCAAATTCAAACTGAGTATTAAACATTATTACAAACTTTTACAAACTTAAATTATTCCAAAAGAAGCCTACTAGCTCAGCTTTCTCAACCTGAACCCCTAGCTCTCGTGCTGGACTGGGGATCCTCTTTACCAACTGGTTCCTTTTTAACTGGAAAGAATATAAACAACATCGCACAAATGAGCTAACTAGCTCAGCAAGTCACAATGACAAAACTGAGAATAATGATCATCAGGTGAATATGGTTATGATATCAAGTGAACAATGGATTATGATTTAGAATTGGATATTATACTTTTAATTTAAAAACCAAGGTTAGGCTGCTGATCAGTCACGCACTAACCCCGAGTAAGGCACACAGGATTGCTCTAACTACTGGATCCAAGGCACACATTGGCCTAACTTGACCATTATATGGTCTGAGCACGAATCTGGTCCACAATTTTATAAAAAAAATCTAATTCTAACATAATAACAGAGTATGCAATAATAAACAATAACCGAAATCATTAACAATAATAAATGTTTAACAATGAAAGGGTTTCAATCCTTGTAAGGATCAATAAGGCAATTTAAAAGCTTGGATGCTGGGTAATGAAAGAATTGGATAACAAAGGAATCAACGTTTCAAGGTTTCAAGGATTCGGTCTTTCAAAGTATAAGATACCATGGGTTGAGTATATAATAGTTCATTTCAGTGTTTGGTATTTAGTTTGTATGTATTTGTAGAGTAGTATCGTAGATTTGTGGTTCTTGTTTGGGTATACAATAATCAATGGATTAGAAAGAATATGATTCATGGCTCAAGGACAATAACTGAAATCAGGATTTAGGTTTCTGTGCTTCAAAGCACTTGCAATATCAAAGGATTATCAAGTACTACAATATCACGAGAAAGTTCAGAACACTTGCCTGGTATTAGCTTACTACACTGCACTCGCTTCCAATCACAACCGTTTTACTCCTCAACTACCTGTTTCCCTTTCCTACGTCTTGCCTCTTCTGCTCACATATCTTAAGCATCTATCAATAATTTACTCATGGAATTCTATTCAACACATACTTCTATCTACCCTTCGTTTTACCCAAATCTGATTAACGGATTGAAAGTTATGCAATAATCAAGTAAACACCGAATATATAGACCGATAGTCAATTAACAAGTCACATGTAGCACATAATACATCACGTAATCAATGATATATTATTTATAAAGAAGTCTCGGGTCATAAATAGGCTTTCTGGTATTTAAAATGATTTTTAAAACATTTTTCGGAATTAAAACGGGTCGTTGGATCAATTTCGGGTTAATAAACAGGGTTCGGTTGGCCCATTCTAGCTCCGAAATAATTTTAAAATAATTATCGAGCCTTGGAAATAATTTAGAATAATATTTTAAAGCTCGAAACTATTTTTCAGAATTTTTAAATCATTTTTAAATAATTAAATCTAATTAAATAACTAATTAAAATCAATTAATAATTAATTAAATAAATTAATCAATTAATTTTCAAATTAATTGACCAATTAATCAATTATAAATTAACTGAAATTAATTAACTAATTAATTTAGATTTATTTGTGAATTAAAAATAATTTTCAGAATTAAAATAATAATTTTTAGAATTTTCAGAATTTAAAAATGAATTTTTATAATAAAAATAAATAGAAAATATGATTTTTAAACATTTTATAAACAGGAATCCTAAATTTGCAAAGTCTGGAAACTTCAGGGACCTAACTGCATCGTTTTCAAAAGTTGGGGTACTAAACTTTAATTTTCCAGCTCTTCGCCGGAAAACAGTCGGGTTCGCCGGAGAACACGTTCCCGGCGTCCTCACCCCACCAACACCTCCAGATCACATCTACACAACATCAGGAACACAACCATGCAATCAATTCATCTTAACAATCCCTGAGTTGGCCGGAATTTGGCCGTGAAGTTTTCCAGTTTCCGGCGAACATCGGAAAACTTCAAAACACAACTCCCTTCTCTACAGACCTCGTTGGTTCATGAAACTTATACGACTAGATTGCAAATTTCACAGAGAACACAACCCACTATAACACAACATCAATCTATCACAGAATAAGAAACCCCCAAATTTTAATTAAGAACATTCATACGGGTTATAAACCCTAATTTTGAAATTCAAAAATTAAACTCAAATTTGAACATGTTATTGAACTCCAAATCAGACGTATGACATATGAAAATTATCAGGAAAACAAGCTCTATAACATGCAATCATCAAATCATACAAACAATCATCCGAACAAAAATTCATATTTTTAATAAAATAAATTTGAAAATAAATAAATTTTTAGAAAAATAACCTTGATTTTTGCAGTGAAACAAAGCTCAGAATCTGATAGAACACTTCAAATCCTTTGTTTTGGTTACTCAAGCTTTGAAAACAGAGATCGGTAACGCCTTTGTTTTGCTGTTTGATTCTTAGAACAGTTTTAGGAAATTAGGGCTTTTCTCTGAAAATTATATAATTAACTATCTGCAAATGATTTTGATACGAAATAAATTACGGTAAAAGGCTATTTATAATTACAGAAAATTTGTATCCCGTTGGATCATTCCGGATATAAAACGGTACGTTTATTTGTAAAAACTGATCCAAACGGTATCGGTTTTCGGGATAATTATCCAAATCAGTACAATTTGTACTGCGGTCTTGGTCTCAGCGCCTGGTTACACGTATTACGAAGTGATAATTGTGATAGTTTAATAAAAAGCTCCCGTTTATCGAAAATACGGGTTTTATTGATTTACCGAAACGAATATTGTATCGAAAATGTTACACCGGGACCCGCGCAGGACAAACCGTAAGCCGGATCGAAAAAGTCGAAACATGGAATATGCTCGGAATATTACAATTAGGTTAGGAAGGAGTTCTCGAAAGAGTTTCGGGTTCCAAAAACGTAACAACGGTTGACGTCGGTTGGTTCCCGTTTTTATAAAATAGATTTTAATTACCCGGAAAAAGATTTTATAAATTTCATATGATTCTTATAAATCCATAAACCAACATAAAAATAATTAGGAAGATATGACAATTATCTATATTTTATTTTGGACATATAAAAATTAAAATACTCAATTAATATTATTTTTGAATATTCAAGTACAGATAACACTTAACAATTAGCTCACAGAATAGATACTGAACACACATAATAATTATATAATAGCAAAAATAATTACACGATATATCCCGGATATTACAGAAAAAGTATGAAGGAAATAAAAGATTAAAGAAATCCTTTCTCTGTCGTACTTATACTCTGAAAAAATGTTACCGTTGGACACCTGTCAGACATGCAGTAATAACGGATAGTTACTGGGCGCGAGAAAACAGTAATCATTACTTGCCCACTTGCCTGTTTTCAAGGAAAAACCGTTCCATTTACCCAGATATTCCATGAATTAAGGTGAAACCATTTTAGTTCAAAATTGAAACCGTTCCCACTGATTTAATTATTTTTCACTGCATCATTAATATTCTGAAAAGAAATCAAGTGAAAATGACCAAGATAAATCATATGAGTAAGTACTGATAAAGGAAAGTCAGAACTTAAATTAAAACAGAATTTATATGGTCATCAGAATATCAATCAAGATTTATCAATGCATTACAAAATAACTTAGAGACAAAATCTTGAAATAGAGACAGATTTCATTAATATATCAAGAGAATACATTCATGAAATGGAAATTACATCAGTACTTATACAAGATTTCCCTAAGCTACTAAACCTAACATCAACAGCTTTAGTCCTAGCTAAGAAGCCTGACAAAGCTGATGATGAAGAAAAACAGGAAGAAGACAAGATTAAATCATTTCTTCTTCTTCCTACTCTCGACAAACAGAATGGCGAGTCGGATGATTCGCTCTTGCTGGCGGAGAGCTTCCAGCCTTTCCTCCTCCAATCGCTCTAGATGGCGATGGTAGTCCATATAGAAGAACAAGATTTGGGTCAGTACCTCCTGTGGGACAGAGTCCCATATCTCCTCAGGAATGGCCGTGACGTGCCATTCCTGCTGCCAGTCGGCACAGCTTAGCTCCATATTGAAGTTTTGGTAGTTCAAAAACATGTTGTATCTGAAAGTAAGCTTGTGAGAAAGAGTGTGATGGGAAGGCTGATGTGAAGTGGCTGCTTATATAGGCAAGAGAATGACAGGAGACGTAAAAGTATTTAATGCTGACAGGTAGAATTAATTCTACCTCGTTTCCCCAGACTTGGAAAAAGAATAACATTCATTGGAAAGAGAAAACATGGTTGAATGCGCACAAGACACAAGTAAAAGTTGACTGTTTAAGTACGAGTACCATGAATCCTAACCATAGTGACTATTAATCTTCCACTTCACATGTTCTAGTTTGTACTGAGACTGTTATCAAATTTTATCCACAGATAAGTCAAGTAAAGAATTTAGACTGTAATATCAGAACTTAGACTTATTTCAGAACTTAACAGTCATCAGAACATAATTTCTTAACTCGAAAAAGGAATGCCTATCTAAGTAATTTCTCATACAAGTGCTGAGTTATACTCTTCAGAACTTAATCGTCAGAATATGCAACCAGAACTTGGCCTCAGAGTTAGTGCAAAATGACACAATGACTGTTTATCTAAAACAACATAGACCACCTCAGTAATTTTCATCATTAAGATGGAGTGATTAGTGTGTGCATCAAGCTAAATAGCAGACAAAGAGTAAAGTCTGATTCACTTCAGTATATCTTAGAAATAAGGCATAACTAAAATTTTGCTAAAGAGTTGTCATTATCCTGAAACCTACTGATGAATGAGTTCATGCTTGAGTCCACCTCAACTGTTTTATGCTAATTTTATGCATCTTTTTAAATTCTATTTTACAGTGGCTCCTCAGTGTAAGTGAGTCACGACTGCTTATCAGAATTTATGCTATTATCAGAGTATTTCTCCAGTAATCATAGAGTGTGAAAAGTCACCAAGAAAATATTTTGCTTTTCTAATGCATATTTACTTAATACCAGCAATGCACTTGGGTCTTCCCTTCCACATTTTTACTCTAGATCTCAAAGGAGTACCTGATTTTATTCTTTGAACCTTTTGATTTTTCTTTTTATAAGTGAGGTTTATCAGCACTTAGTACATTCGGCAGTTTTACTAGTATCAGAACTTAACAGATGAGTAGCATTATTCTAATTTGTGACTTAGTAATAAGATAAACAAAGTAAACTCAACTAAGCTCAATTATCAGAATTTGCTAGTGTCATAAGATTTCCACATAAATAATTACTTCTTACATGGGATCATTTGTTTATTGAAGACTAGTAAGTCAGTATCTAGAACAGTTATCCTCATAGGATTGAATGGTTACTTAGACAGACATATCACTTATCAGAGTTTAGAAACATATATCAGACATCAGTCAGTACTTAAAAACATTTGTCAATTAATCACAGAATACACAAAGAGATTAAATTCTGTAAATACTGATCATAAAGTCTGATAATGCAGAACAAGACTAAGCAGATTTAGAGAAAGAACCTGAAATCATTCCAAGTTCATTTACCAATCTTGTAAAAGTGGCTTCACACAGTGGTTTTGTGAAGATATCTGCTAGTTGTTGATCTGTTGGAACAAAGTGCAATTCCACTGTACCTTCATCCACATGTTCCCTTATGAAGTGGTACCTGATGCTGATGTGCTTTGTCATAGAGTGTTGAACTGGATTACTAGTCATAGCAATAGCACTTTGATTATCACAGTAAATAGGGATTTTGAAATATGTTAAACTATAATCCAGTAACTGATTCTTCATCCAAAGAATCTGTGCACAACAGCTTCCTGCAGTAATATACTCTGCTTCAGCAGTTGATGTGGAAATTGACTTTTGTTTCTTGCTGAACCAAGAAACCAATCTGCCTCCAAGGAATTGGCAGCTTCCACTTGTGCTTTTCCTGTCAATTTTGCAACCTCTATAGTCAGTAATATCTACTGATTTACCAGTATCCTTATCCAGTTTTGTTGCAGTGGCCATGGGAGTGGATGCACTTGAACAATCTTGCATTCCAAATTTCTTCAGCAAGTTTATGGTGTACTTGGTTTGACAAATAAAAGTTCCTTCTTCATTCTGCTTGACTTGAAGGCCCAGAAAATAGCTAAGTTCCCCCATCATACTCATCTGATATCTTGACTGCATTAGTTTGGCAAACTTCTTGCAAAGTTTGTCATGTGTAGACCCAAAAATGATATTATCAACATAAATCTGGACCAGAAGTAAGTCATTTCCATGGTTGAGGTAGAACAGTGTTTTGTCTATTATTCCTCTGTTGAATCCACTTTCCAGAAGAAACTGAGCTAAAGTCTCATACCATGCTCTAGGAGCTTGCTTAAGTCCATAAAGGGCTTTATCAAGCATGTAGACATAATCTGGATGTTTGGAATCTACAAAGCCTGGAGGTTGTTCAACATATACCTCCTCCTCCAATTCTCCATTGAGAAAAGCACTTTTCACATCCATTTAAAGACATTAAAGTTTTTGTGAGCAGCATAAGCCAAAAATATCCTTATGGATTCTAACCTAGCAACTGGTGCAAATGTTTCATCATAATCAATTCCCTCCTGTTGAGAATATCCTTTTGCAACCAGCCTTGCCTTATTCCTTGTAATTATGCCATCACTGTCAGTTTTATTTCTGAATACCCACTTTGTACCAGCAACAGATCTATTCTTTGGTCTTGGCACTAGGGTCCAGACTTTATTTCTTTCAAATTCATTTAACTCTTCCTGCATTACTTGCACCCAATCAGCATCTTGAAGAGCTTCTTCCACTTTCTTTGGCTCAATCTGAGAGAGAAAAGAATTGTAGAGACATTCATTTAAAGTACCTGTTCTAGTTCTGACACCTGCATCAGGATTTCCAATTATCAAATCAGGTGTATGTGATTTTGTCCACTTCCTTGCAGATGGAAGGTTTTCTCTAGAACTGGATGCTCCCCCATGATCCATGTTGTCTTCATTTTCATTTTCTGATGCTCCCCCTGAAACTATGCTCTCTGAGTTGGATTCTTCAGTATTTAGATTTTCAGCACTATCAGAACTTGGCTTATTAGAACTTGACGAATCAGAACTTGAAGAGCCAGATGTATATTCTGATGTTTCTTAAGATGTGGTAGGATCTTGAATATGCTCCTCCTGTATAGGTGCATCTTCCTTTGACGTAGTCACCACAGTTTCAATAACATCAGAGTTTAATCCATCAGAATTTACAGTATCATGACTTAGACTGTCAGGATTTTCAGTATCAGAATTTGAGTCTTCATTTTCAAATCTCAGCTGATCATGGTCAATGAAATCTTCAAGACCAGTAATCTTCTTGTCATCAAAAGAGACATTGATAGATTCCATGATCACTTTTGTTCTCAAATTATAGACGCTGAAGGCTTTTGTGGAAAGTGGATATCCAACAAAGATTCCTTCATCAGCTTTTAAATCAAACTTGGATAGCTGTTCAGGATGAGTCTTGAGAACAAAACACTTACATCCAAATACATGAAAGTATTTCAGATTTGGCTTCTTTTTCTTCACCATCTCATATGGTGTTTTTCCATGCTTGTTAATGAGTGTTGTATTTTGAGTAAAACAAGCAGTCTGCACAGCTTCAGCCCAGAAATAGGTTGGAAGCTTTGCTTCTTCAAGCATTGTGCGTGCAGCTTCAATGAGAGTTCTATTCTTCCTTTCAACAACTCCATTTTGCTGTGGAGTTCCAGGAGCAGAAAATTCCTGCTTTATTCCATGGTTTTTGCAGAACTCTTCCATTATCAAATTCTTGAACTCAGTGCCATTATCACTCCTTAAAATTTTCACAGAATCTTTGACCATTTTATCCAAATGTTTGACATGATCAATCAAGATAGATGCAGTTTCACTTTTTGTGTGCAAGAAATACACCCATGTGTATCTGGTGAACTCATCCACTATGACCAACACATACTTCTTCTTTGTAATAGACATGACATTTACTAGACCAAATAGATCAACATGTAGTAGATGATAAGGCTCAAGAATTGATGATTCAGTCTTGCTCTTGAATGAAGATTTTCTTTGTTTGGCCTTCTGACAGGAATCACAAAGGCCATCAGGAGCAAATACTGACTTTGGCAATCCTCTCACAAGATTTTTCTTGACCAGTTCATTTATATTGTTGAAATTTAAATGAGAGAGTTTCTCGTGCCAATTCCAGCTTTCTTCAATTGATGCTCTACTCATCAGACAGATTGCAGAACCATCAGTACTTGTTGAAAGCTTCGCTTCATAAATGTTACCACGCCTGTATCCTTTCAGAACAACTTTGCCTTTAGATTTACTCACAATTTCACAGTGTTCTTCAAAGAAATCAACATGATAACCTCTGTCACAGATTTGACTTATACTCAGTAGATTGTGTTTAAGTCCTGAGACCATAGCTACTTCTTTAATTATGACATTTCCAAGATTAATATTGCTATATCCCAATGTTTTTCCAATGTTGTCATCTCCATAAGAAACACTTGGGCCAGTTTTCTCCACAAAGTCTGATAGCAGGGCCTTATTTCCAGTCATATGTCCTGAACATCCACTGTCCAGAACAAGAATATTTTTCTTGTTGCTCTGCAATCACAAAGACCACTAATTATTAGTTTTAAGGACCCAGACTTGCTTGGATCATTTGGCCTTATTAAGTTTGTTAACATTTGCAGCGGATTTAGCATCAGAGTTTATGTTAACATTTTTCTTATCAGAACTTACACTATTAGACTTTGAATCAGAATTTACACTAGAAGGAACAATGGAAACTTTCTTCAAAGAAGGTTTTATTTGATAATAATCATAGTACAAACTATGATATTCCTTACAAGTATAAATGGAATGCCATAAACTACCGCAATGAAAACAAGGATTCTATGGTTTGTATCTAACAGACTGACTCTTAACTCCTGATTTGGAAGGTAAGGAGTTAATATTTTTATTCTTCCTGCAAAAAGAAGCCAGATGGTTAGAACTTCCACAGTTATGACATGTTTTCCTCGGAACATCAGGAACAGGTTTATAATCATTGCTTTTATTCACACCTTCCTTTCCATTCCTATTTTTCCTAGGTGATTTTACCTTGTTTGCATTCTTAACATCTTTCAGCTTATGCTTAAGCTGCTTCTTTGTCATTAAGCCTATGTTCACTTCAGCTGTCTTTTCCTGTTTTAGTTTGTCAGAAGTTAATTCCTCTTTAACTTCTGATTTCTCATTTTCAGACTTTACAGTTACAAACTTAACAGGTTTTAACTTTGGCTTTTGCTTAACAATAGGCTTAATTTCTTCAGTTCCTTTATCATTCTTATCTTCTCCATAACCTAAGCCCTCTTTCCAGTTTCCACTACTTAGCAAATTTTGAGTTGTTTTGCCAGAGTTAGTCCAAGTCCTGATAATCTCTCTTTCCTTTTCTAACTCAGTTTTTAGAGATTCATTCATTTTTAGCACTTCATCCCTAACATAAAAAACATCATCTCTATCCTTCTGAGTTTGATGGAACATGACTAACTCTTTTTCTAAGAAATCATTTCTTTTCTTAAAAGCAAGATTTTCAGAAGTTAATCTTTCACATGTTAAAGTTTGATCTCTATAACTAACAAACATGGTTTTAAGATATCTTCTCAACTCATTAATATCATCAGTATGAAAAGCATAAGTAGTCTGAGGTACCTTTGTTTCAGCAGCTTCAGAACTGCTCTCAGCACTTTCTTTATCAGCATTTGCCATCAATGCATAGTTCTCCTCACTTTCAGAGTTTGAGGTGTCTGTCCAGCTTTTCTGCTTTGTAACAAGAGCCTTGCCTTTGTCGCCCTTTGCCTTCTTGCAATTAGGAGATATGTGGCCTTTCTCACCACAGTTATAGCATTTAACATTGGTATAATCTCCTCTGTCAGACTTTCCTCCTCTGCCTTCAGATCTTCTGAAATTCTTCTTATCAGAACTTATGCCTTTCCTGGAAAACTTATTTCCCTTCCTGAACTTCCTGTATGCAATCTTTGTGATTCCTTTCACCATAAGAGCACACAGCTTCATCATCTCCTCATCAGCATCAGTCTCAGGCAAGCTTTCAGAATCTGAGTCATCATTACTTTCAGAACTTGATGACTCAGTTTCAGACTTTATAAAAAGAGCTTTACCCTTGTCTTTCCTTGAGGAAGCTGCTTTGGGGGATTCTTCTTCAGCCTTAAGAGCAACTGTCCTTGACTTTCCTCCTTTCCTCTTGCTTCTTTGTTCCATCTCAAGTTCATGAGTCTTGAGCATTCCATAGATTTCATCAAGAGTTGTTTCATCAAGATTGTAGTTGTCTCTTATTGTCGTTGCCTTCAAATCCCAGCATTCAGGAAGAGCTAACAGGAATTTAAGGTTTGAATCTTCAAGATCATACTCTTTATCAACCAATGACAAATCATTCAAAAGTTTGACAATTCTATCATATAAATCATTCAATGACTCATTAGTCTTTGAGTCAAAATGTTCATACTCTTGAGTGAGTATTGTCTTCCTGTTCTTCTTAATTGTGTCAGTTCCCTGACACCTTGTTTCCAGAGCATCCCATATCTCCTTAGCAGTCTTGCAGTTGATTACCCTGTTTGACATTACATTATCAATGGCACTATACAGTAAGTGTCGTACCTTAGCATCCTTAGCAATTGATGCTATATCTTCAGCAGTATAATCACTCTTCTCCTTTGGTACGGTCTTTGCTACTTCACCTGCAACTGCAACAGCGAGCTTGGTTGGTTTGTGAGGCCCTTCCTTGATTCTATCAAGGTATTCTGGATCTGTTGCTTCCAGGAACATGGTCATCCTTACCTTCCATATGGGATATTCAGATGGTCTCAGTATGGGAACTCTGATAGTCTCATACCGACTTTGAATTTGTGTCTTTGGAGGTTCTTCAGTTTTGGTAGGCTTAGTTGGAGTTTCTGTGTCAGACATGATTGTGTTTGGATCTTTAACTGTATGTGTGTTAACAGATTAGCTCTGATACCACTTGTTAGGTCACACACACTGTAGAGGGGGTGAATACAGTGTATAATACAATCAAATCGAACTTTAATATATTAAGTAACAGAAAACAAACTTTATTGAAACAATAAACTCTGTTACAGTATGGAACTGTTACCTCTCAGTGATGAACAAATATCACGAGAGCTGCTAGGGTTAAAATAAATAATCTTCTCGAATATGATAACACTTATAGTGTAAACCCTATGTCTGTGTTTATATACTACACAGTTACAAGATAATCGCTAATTGATATGGAATATAATTCTGCTTCCTAAAATATATCAATCAGAATCTTTTCTTCCAAGTATTCCATTCTTCACGAAACTCCTTCTTCATGCATATCTCTTCTTATGTTTATCTCGATCTTCTTTCCTTTAATCAGCTACTTTCCTTATCTGATCGTCATTCAGCACTTAAGTTCTGATATCTAACTTCTGATGATTATCTCCTGATAATATAAGTACTGATATCCTTAAGTCCTGACTTCCAGTATAAGTACTAATCAACAGTTAAGTACTGATTTGTCCTGTTAAGTAAGATCTGAAATCTAAACATAAATTATATTAGCCATGACATTATCAAATATATATAACATCATTATTCACAGAATATGTACACACATGGCAGATAATCATATTATCCATATAACACATAACTGTTAGTGTATACTGAAAATATTTATTTGAAGTATGTACATTTATTTCTGTCCAGTTTATTTGAGAATCATTTGAATGTTTACATATCTAATATTATATATTGTGAACAATCTAGTATCAAATGGGATACAGAATATTAGATTGTTAAATACGGTTATATAATATAATAAGGTTCACAGCACAGGTGGTGTTGGATAATCCACTGGTATGGCTGTAGTATTATTTAGATTAGTTTATATTGACTAATAAATAATGCTAGTATACTTTGTGTATATTGAACAGGATCAAATTTAGAATTGTTCCCTTAATACTGATTAAGAAGGAGAACTAAGATTCTATGTTATTATTAATGCTTAGGTTCTTAATCCGGAAATAGTAATTGACACGTGTATATTATTTACATGCTTTGATTTATATATGAAATAATTCTTTTGAATTATATCATTATATTTTGGGTGATGGAATTATATACATGGTGGATATTATTTATTCAAGGAATCCATGTCCTGATAATATTCGGGTTAATGATGTCCCCTTGAAAGCTCAAAAAGATTTAATTATGTGAAACCCTGCAGGTGGAATTTATTCTGGCATAATTAAATAAAGGTTGAGCGGATGATCAAGGATAAAAGATATTAATTAAATAAATTATCAGTAATTTATTTAATTAATGGACATATGATATTTTAAACATGGGGAATTTAATAAGCAAATAATATTGGAACCGAATTAATTAAATTACGGTATTAGGAAAGGTAGTGCAAATATTAATTCTTTAGTGGATTGAATTAATATTTAATTACATTGGGCTAGGCTCAAGATGTAATTCGAAGGCCCAACCTAATTATCCATGGTCCCTATTGTAGCCTATATATATTCTTATTCTCTTCTTGCTTGGCAATTGTGTGAAAACATATTGTAGCCACCAAGGAGCAAGAAGAGAGGATAACTTGAGAAGACGGAGGTCACACTTCGCTCAAGGGAATTTGGGAATATAATAGAAGAGCGTGGAATCAACCATTAACAAGGTAATCCTCTTTTCGTAATCTTTATCGTAAAACGTAGTAACACCCTAAGTCCGTGGTTCCCAACAATTGGTATCAAGAGCCTGGTAATGGGTTCTACGTTTTATGATATAATGTCCATGTCGTAATTATATATGCGTGTATATAGTGTTTTGCTTGTATTGGTTTTGATGCAGGTTGTTAATCCACTATTATGGCCATGTATATTTTAATTATGTGTTTGGATCCCACGTGGTTTAATCGTGGTTAATTTTTATTTTGGTTTCCACGTGGTTTAATCGTGGTTGTAATTTACACGAGGGTTGATCATGTTAGAATAGATTTTACAATTCCAGTAGTTTTTTGTTCCGCTGTGCGATTACAAGGGGCTGCTGTTGATGTTTGGATCGAACAAAATCAAAACAAAACTCACAGAAAAGCAACAGGCGCGCGCGCGCTGCGGCCGCTGCGGCAGCTAGGGCTGCTGGGGCCGCTGCGGCAGCTGGGACTGCTGGGGCTGCTGGGGCTGCTGGGGTTGCTGGGGCTGCTGGGGCTGCTGGGGCTGATGGGGCTGCTGGGGCTGCTGGGGCTGCTGGAGGCGTCGGGGCGCGCTTGGGGCAGATTTTTTTTGAGAGCTGGATTTTTTTTCAAGGGCCATAATAGTGGAAAATTTATTTTAATTTTTTCCATTAAATTTTAATTATTGCTTTAATTTATTGATTATGTGTGTCGTTAATTATGTGTGTAATTATTTTAAAATTGCATGTTTAACTTAATTAGGACGACATGGACATAAAATTTATTTATTGCTTTAATTAAATATTATATGTTGCTAAAATTATGTGTGTATTTTGAATGCATG
Organism: Apium graveolens; assembly: GCF_009905375.1. Classification (NCBI taxonomy): domain Eukaryota; kingdom Viridiplantae; phylum Streptophyta; class Magnoliopsida; order Apiales; family Apiaceae; genus Apium; species Apium graveolens. The sequence continues at coordinate 109,314,777 of NC_133655.1, forward strand.
ATTAGACATAATTATAACAACATAGGGCCCCATTTAATTTTAAAATTCCTTAATTTTAATAAAAAAAATTCTAAGTGGGAGAGGGAATTAATATGAAATTAAATCCCATGGTCTCCATTATTGGTTGTAGGTAATTTAACATAAAGACGAATATAAATTATATATACGTCACCCATCGTGGCATATAATTTATGGTGTCTAGAATGTTAGAGAAATTACTAGAACAAACTTCTTAAATTAATAAATTTTGAAAGGAATAAATACGGATTTTCTTTATTTCTGATTTGGGGCGATTTTGTCAAAAACGGGTTCATCGAACTTGTAAGGCTGTGGGTTTTAAGCGAGACCGATGTGACTCCTCCACTACCTGGAAATCAAACCATTGATGAATATTGAATTGAAGTATTCTATTCAAGGCAAAATTATGAATATTGGAAGGTATACACGCCACCCATCGTGGCGTACCAAGTTCCATAGATTTCGAATAATTTAAGATTTGATGATGGTATACACTTAGCTATGAAAAATAATATAGTCCACCCCAACGTGGCATATTATTTAGTAATAGGACCGAAGTAACATTTAAACAAAATTAGGTGGTATACATGTCACACATCGTGGCGTACCAGAAGCTTATAGTGTTTAGATGTTAGTGCATTAAATTTTAATAATTTAGATCTTAATAATTAATGTACCCTTATTTATGTGATGTTTTTATGCATGATTCTCAGGATAAAATGGGCTTTAATCCACTATTCACCATACTTAAGGATAACAAACTTACCGGACCTAACTATATTGAATGGAAACGAAATTTGGACATTGTGTTGACTGCTGAGGAGTACAAGTTTTGCACTTATGAACCCAAGCCTGAACAGCCTGCTGCTGATGCTCCTGAAGATGAGAAAGAGTATTATAAACGGTGGATTAAGGCTGATGAGATGTCGTGATGTTACATTCTGGCAGCAATGTCGGGTGTTTTGCAGCATCAGCATCAGTCTATGGCCACTGCTTCGGATATGCTCTTTAATCTCAAGGAACTTTTTGGAGATCAGAATAGGCCTGCTAGGCAAGTAGCCATGAAGTCTTTAATGAACACTCAGATGGCTGAAGGCACACCTGTAAGGGATCATGTTCTCAAGATGATGTCGCATCTGAATGAGATAGAGATCCTTGGTGCTGAACTTGACGGGGAAACCCAGATTTACATTATCCTTATGAGCTTGTCCAAGAGTTTTGAGCAGTTCCGCTTGAATTACAACATGAACAAGAGGCAGTATAGTCTCGCGGAACTGCTGACAGAACTTCAGGTAGCTGAAGGATTATTTCGGCAGAGTGTTCAAGTGAATGTGGCTGAGAAAGGTTCTTCCTCTAAGCCGAAAGGTATTAAGAAGAAGAAAAAGGCTCAGACACAGAAAGCTGTGAAGGTAGTGGGAGTTCAGGGTGGTGTGAAAAAGCCTAAGGGAAAGTGCTTCAGATGCAAACAGTCAGGTCACTGGAAACATGATTGTCCTCTTCCTAAGAAGACAAACAATACTGGTATGTCTCTTTCTCTAGTTACAGAAACATTTATAGCGGCTATATCTACGAGCACTTGGTGTGTAGATACAGGAGCCACTGATCATGTTTGTAATTCTATGTAGGGGTTCCAACTATCCAGAATGCTTAGAGATGGTGAGATATACGTGTTCATGGGAGATGCTACGAAAGTAGTAGTAGTTGCAGTAGGAGTTATTCATTTATCTTTTGGTTCTGATATGAACAATTGTCTTTATGTACCTTCTTTTAGAAGGAATTTAATTTCGGTTTCTAAACTTGCTTTGGATGGTTATAATATTTGTTTGGATCGTAATGTTTCTATTATGATGAATAAATGAATTATATGTTCTGGTACATTGCAAGGCAATTTGTATATAATTAATCCTAGTCAACCTGCACTGCAACTGCAATATAGGGAATTAAACAACACATCTTCTAACTCTACTAAAAGAAAGGAACCTTCTAGTTTGAAATAAACATATCTTTGGCACTTGAGATTAGGTCATATTAACTTGAGGAGGATTCAAAGACTGGTAGTAGACGGGCCTTTAAGCTCATTGGCAGTGGAGCCATTTCCAGTTTGTGAATCCTGCTTGGAAGGTAAAATGACTAATAGGCCTTTCAAGGAAAAAGGAAATAGAGCCAAACAACTATTAGAATTGGTTCACTCTGATTTATGTGGACCCATGAATATCCAAGCAAGAGGTGGTTATGAATATTTCGTCACTTTCATTGATGATTATTCTAGATATGGGTACATTTATTTGTTGCACCGTAAGTCTGAGTGCTTTGATAAGTTCAAAGAGTACAAAGCTAAAACGGAGAAGCTACTTAATAAAAGTATCAAGTCCCTACGATCAGATCGTGGTGGCGAATACTTGCTTGGAGAATTTAGGGAATATTTATCAGAAAATGGGATAGAATCTCAGTTAACTGCACCAGGCACACCCCAGCAGAACGGTGTAGCAGAGAGAAGGAACCAGACTCTTTTAGAGAGTGTTCAATCGATGATGAGTTATTCGGATTTACCCAAGTCGTTTTGGGGACATGCATTAGAGACAACAGCTTATCTTCTGAACTTAGTACCTTCTAAGTCGGTTCCTAAAACCCCCTTAGAATTGTGGACCGGGGATAAACCGAGTCTAAGACATATTCGAATATGGGGTTGTCCAGCACATGTGCTGAACAAGAACGCGACTAAGTTAGAATCTCGTACAGAAGTAAGGTTGTTTGTAGGCTACCCCATGGGAACGAAAGGATATTTATTTTATAGTCCGAAGAATCGGGATGTCATTTTTAGCACCAATGCAAGATTCTTGGAGGAGGACTATATAATGAATCACAAACCCATGAGTAGTGTCGTTTTAGAGGAACTAGTGGGAGGGACAAATAATACCCATGAAGCTGTAGTACAAGTAGAACAACCACAACATAATGTACAACCTGTCACTAATACCGCACCAGTGCCTCGTCGTAGTGGGAGGGTTGATCAACAGCCTGATAGATTCATCTTTTTGGGAGAGTCTTCAGACTTGGTCCCTGGTGAACATGATGATAATCCTCGTACATACGAAGAGGCAGTACAAGACAAAGATGCAGATCTTTGGCAAAAGCAATGGAATCTGAGATAGAATCAATGTATTCTAATCAGGTCTGGGAGCTCGTGGAACCACCCAAAGGTATAAAACCTATTGGATGTAAGTGGATCTACAAGAAAAAGAGGGGATTAGATAAAAAGGTGAAAGCCTGGAAAGCAAGACTTGTTGCGAAAGGGTATACTCAGAAAGAAGGTATCGATTATGAGGAAACCTTTTCACCGGTAGTCATGCTTAAGTCAATCCGTATTCTTTTATCTATAGCAGCTCATCTCGATTATGAGATTTGGCAAATGGATGTCAAGACAGCTTTTCTTAATGGAAGTCTTGAAGAAACCATCTATATGCAGCAACCAAAAGGATTCATTAAGGAAGGCCAAGAGCATCTGGTATGTAAGCTTAAGAGGTCTATTTATGGACTTAAACAAGCTTCTAGAGACTAGAATATTCATTTTGATCAGGCAGTCCAGTCATATGGATTTGATCAAAGTCCAAGCGAATCGTGCGTGTATAAGAGAAGTGAAGGTAATGCAGTGGTTTTTCTAGTACTATATGTAGATGATATTTTACTCATTGGAAATAATGTTGAGATGTTGTCATCAGTAAAGGCATGGTTGTTCAAACAATTTGACATAAAGGACTTAGGTGAAGCGGCATACATCCTTGGGATCAAAGTTATAAGGGATCGCAAGAAAAGGATGTTGGCTTTATCTCAAGAGCCCTACATTGATGAAGTATTAGCTCGTTTTAACATGCAGAACTCCAAGAAAGGTTTTTTACCTTTTAAGCATGGAGTTGCTCTATCTAAGAAGCAGTGTCCTTCGACACCTAAGGATATAGAGAGCATGAAAGCAGTTCCTTATGCTTCAGCATGTGGAAGCTTAATGTATGCTATGTTATGTACGAGGCCTGGCATCTGCTTTGCTGTAGGCATGGTTAGTAGATATCAGTCGAACCCAGGTCAGGAACATTGGAGTGCAGTAAAAACTATACTCAAGAACCTGAGAAGGACTAAGGAGTATATGTTAATTTACAAGGCCTCAGATCTATTTCCTTTAGGATATACTGATTCAGATTTCCAATCAGATAGGGATAAGAGGAAATCAACCTCGGGATATGTTTTTACTTTGGGAGGTGGAGCCGTTATATGGAGGAGTGTAAAGCAGAAATGCATTGCAGACTCTACCATGGAGGCCGAGTACGTGGCGGCCTCTGAGGCTGCCAAGGAGGCTGTATGGTTCAGGAACTTCCTTTTGGACTTAGATGTGGTACCTAATTTGCCTAGGAGCTTGACGGTGTATTGTGATAACACTGGTGCTGTGGCAAATTCAAAGGAACCGCGAGACCACAAAGCTGCTAAACATATTAAACGTAAGTATCATCTCATACGAGGAATCGTAAAGCGAGGGGATATAGTTGTGGCTCACATATCATCAGAAGACAACCGAGCAGATCCTTTCACAAAGAGCTTGCCAACCAAGGTTTTTGACAAGCATGTGGAAGCGATAGGAGTCAGATGGATGGACACATAGATATTTATGTAATAGTGGATTAAATAAACACTGATGTACACATAGAATATTTTGAGTATAAGTGGGAGATTATTAGTGTATACTGAAAATATTTATTTGAAGTATGTACATTAATTTCTGGCCAGTTTATTTGAGAATCATTTGAATGTTTACATGTTGTCTAATATTATATATTGTGAATAATCTAGTATCAAATGGGATACAAAATATTAGATTGTTAAATACGGTTATATAATATAATAAGGTTCACAGCACAGGTGGTGTTGGATAATCCACTGGTATAGCTGTAGTATTATTTAGATTAGTTTATATTGACTAATAAATAATGCTAGTATACTTTGTGTATATTGAACAGGATCAAATTTAGAATTGTTCCCTTAATACTGATTAAGAAGGAGAACTAAGATTCTATGTTATTATTAATGCTTAGGTTCTTAATCCGAAAATAGTAATTGACACGTGTATATTATTTACATGCTTTGATTTATATATGAAATAATTCTTTTGAATTATATCATTATATTTTGGGTGATGGAATTATATACATGGTGGATATTATTTATTGAAGGAATCCATGTCCTGATAATATTCGGGTTAATGATGTCCCCTTGAAAGCTCAAAAAGATTTAATTATGTGAAACCCTGCAGGTGGAATTTATTCTGGCATAATTAAATAAAGGTTGAGTGGATGATCAAGGATAAAATATATTAATTAAATAAATTATCAATAATTTATTTAATTAATGAACATATGATATTTTAAACATGGGGAATTTAATAAGCAAATAATACTGGAACCGAATTAATTAAATTACGGTATTAGAAAAGGTAGTGCAAATATTAATTCTTTAGTGGATTGAATTAATATTTAATTACATTGGGCTAGGCTCAAGATGTAATTAGAAGGCCCAACCTAATTATTCATGGTCCCTATTGTAGCCTATATATATTCTTATTCTCTTCTTGCTTGGCAATTGTGTGAAAACATATTGTAGCCACCAAGGAGCAAGAAGAGAGGATAACTTGAGAAGACGGAGGCCACACTTCGCTCAAGGGAATTTGGGAATACAATAGAAGAGCGTGGAATCAACCATTAACAAGGTAATCCTCTTTTCGTAATCTTTATCGTAAAACGTAGTAACACCCTAAGTCCGTGGTTCCCAACAATAACCACGTAATTCATGTAGCACATAAGTTGAATTGTCAAAAGATAGGTCTCAATATGTTTAGAATTGAAATTGGGTCAAAAATAATATTTTATCAATCAATTATTTACTCAGAATGATCCATAAAACAAGCGTCCTTTAGATAAAAAGGAATTTAGGTCTCAAAAATATTTTTAATAAAAACAAAATATTTTTCCGAGTCTAGAGGCGTTCGTTTCGCATTAAACGGACGAACGGTTGATTTATTATGAATTTTTGAACATTTTTCGGAATTAAAACGGTCTCCAGATCATTTTTTAATTAAATAATAGGGTCTGAATACCCGAATGTGACCTTAAAATTTTTTTATAATAATTATCAAGCTTTGAAGATAATTTAAAATAATATTTTAAAGCTCGAAACTATTTTTCAGAATTTCTAAATCAAAAATAAATAATTAAGTCCAATTATTAAATCAATTAAGATTAATTAATATTTAATTAAATCAATTAACCAATTAATAATTAAATTAATTGATTAATTAAATAATTAATTATCACTTAAAATTAAATAATTGAATAATTAGGATTTAATTTCAAATTAAAAATAGCTTTTAGAATTAAAACTATTGATTTTTGGGAATTTAAAATGTATAAAAACATTTTCTGAAAATAATTTAAAAAAGAAATTATAATTTTAAGAAATCAGTTTCAGAAAATAAGAAAATAGAGTGGCTGAATCAGAAAAACGGATCAAACCGCAGTTGCAGTAGGCGGCATAGCCGCCGGACTTGCGGAGAAGACGACCGGCAACTCGCCGGTTTCTGGAATTTCTCCATATTCCGGCCGAGTCCGGTGATCTCCACGAGCCCGAAAACATGGCGCTCTGCATGAATTTTCATTCCAAATCGATTGAACAGGTAGCGAGGAATTCGAATTCAACAATATCACTTACAAACGATCATTACAAACAGATTTACAATCAAACACCGTCATGAACTCGGTAACTTCCGGCGAAAACTCGATTAAGGGCAACTCTTAACCAAAAACAACGATTTACATATGAAAATAAAGCTGGGATTTCCTACAATCTAATAACACTAACCACACCAACAAACAATCAGTGTACAACCCAGAAAATCGAAAAGAAAAAACCAAAAATTCAAGAAGTCGTTTGTACAACTACGGGAGTTATATTTATCAATTCTACATACCACTCCATTTAAAATTAAATGATAAAGCTTTACCAAGCATCCAAATCAACAAACGATTCTTAGATTAAGAATCCCCAATTTTGAACATAAACCCTAAATAACGAATTGAAAGATTACCAATCGTTTGTATGATTTGATGGCAGATATAGATAGAGCATGAAAATATGAACATTTTGGTTACTCATACATCGAATTCTGAAATCTACATCACATTCCAATTTGACTTTAATTTTCAGAATTCTCCAAGAACACCAAGAACACATATTCAAATAATTTTCAGAAAATCAAACTTCAATTACTACATGATATTGAACTCTATTTTTGAAGTATAATATATGAAATTGACCAATATAAAAAACTCTACAACATATAATCATCAAATCATATCAACAACATCAAGAACAAAAATTCATAATTTAATCTATAATAAATTCGAATTAAAATATTTAAATAAGAAAAATAACTTGATTTCTGGACAAAAACCGATGATTGATTCAGAAAGAAGATTTCGAGAGCTTCGTTTTGATATATTACACGCTTAAATCAGAGTTCGGTAACGCCTTCATTCGTGCGTTTGATTCTCAGGAACGTATCGGTTTTGTAGGGTTTTCTCTGTATTTACGATATTTTTTCCTGGTTGCAAATGAATAAACGAATAAAATGAAATAAGAAATAAGCTATTTATATTTACGGAATATTGGTTCGTTCTTGATCGTTTTGGATCATTAAATTAGTTGCTTACCCGCTAAGTAACTGCAATAACGATCCGATTTGATATCAGTTTTGGATAATTATCCCAACCGGGCTTTTTATAAAATACTCTATACAAAAATAATGTAATAATATCTCGTCTTTTGAAAATACGGGTTTCGTTGATTTACCGAAATAATTGTTGTATCGAAAATCTTGCGTCAGGCCGCGCACGGGTCAAACCGTAATCCGGATCGAAAAAGTCAAAACACGGAAAATGTCCGGAATTACCAGATTAGGTTAGGAAGGAGTTTTTGGAAGAGTTTCGGGTTGTAAAAACGTAAAAACGGTTGAAGTCGGACGATTCCTAGCTTTATAAAATAATTTTTTAATTATTCAGAAAATAATTAATAATTCATAAATCATTAAAAAATCATCTAACACTCCAAAAATTACCAGAAAAATACCTTAATTATCTATATTTTATTCTGAACATATTAAAATTAACATACTCACATTTTATTACATACAAACATCTAAATATTATTATCAAAAACTAGATAATTCACCAAAAATTCATATAATATTCACATAATAATCATATATCGATACAAATAATTACACGATATTTCCCGGATGTTACATCCTTCCCCCCTTAAAAGGATTCTGTCATCAGAATCACGCTAAGGAATAATACTAATACTTTTCAAGTATATAACTTTCATTTTCTCAGGTTATTCTCTCAACCTCATAATTTTTCATAACTTTAACGTATAATATCAATCTTTCCTTAATAGTCTCTCGCTAACATCATATTCTATTTGGTGCTTTCATAACTCAATTCAACTCTCCATCTCCTAAATATAATGGAGCTAACTTACTTCCTCTAGATATATACATATAAACGCCCTATGGATTCGCTATACGGGTAGCGGTGAAGCCAACTCTCTTCTATTTATCCTGTCTATTTTACTATGTAGGAGGGACCAACATAACACATCTTAATTCTCATTTTCTTTCTAATTCTAGTAACTCGTGCTTATGTGCGTTTCCAATTGTTACTCGGTGTTGAATCTCGTCCTCATATGTTTCTTCGTTCAAATAATTTAATTTGTAATCGCTTCCCATCGTATTCAAGGCTCTTTAACTGTTCCTGTAATCTTCTTCTTCGTTTGTAAATGATGCACTGAGAACAGGGCGTATTTGCTTTCTGTCGTTGACTATGATATTTTTCCCATTACCTTTCTTATAATTTCTCAGGTCTCATCACTTTAATCACACCTCAACGGTCTCTTGCCGATATTAAATCTATCAGTTACTCACGTAACCTGAATCAACCTTCATTTTATACTTAGGGAGCTAAATTACCTTTCTTAGCCATATACACTAGAGCATCTTATGAACTCGTTATGCCTGTAACAACAGGGTCAACCCATTCGTAACCGTTCTATCTATCTCATTGTATTGATGGACTAACTTAATTTATACTAATCTGATTTTCATTCTAATTTTAATAATTTGTGTTTATGAACCTTCCATTTTTCCCTCATTGTTCTACTTTACTTCTCGCGTCTCCTTCTGTTTGGTTAGTCTGGCCTATGATCGTTTTCAATCGTATTCGAGAACCTTTAGCTGATCTCTTGTACTTTCCATCCGTGTGTGCCCGATATACTGAGTTCATGGCGTCTGATGCTTTGAAATGTTCTAAATCTATTAAAAACTAAAAAATTAAAGGAAGATCTCAAAAATTGTATTTAACTCACCACTTTGTAGTATACTTCAATTTCTTTTCAATCATTATCAATTATATTCATCGAGCGAGAATCCTTTACTATCTGAAAGGAAATATTAGTTTGGAATGGAATGAATCATAACTTTATTCAAAACCGAACTCTCAGTATTAATACTAATTTTGTTGTCATATCAAATTAGATATCAATATGAACTTTGATGCTAACAATATTCCATACTGAAGTCAACATCAATCATCTATATTAATACCACCTTTGATATCTAACAACAAAGTAAATATCAGTATAACCCAGAAGTCGGATCAAAACCTGTTCTCAAATTCTAACCTTTCCAATTCCTTTATCCACTCCCCAGCAATCTTAGTGATATTCACTCTTTCTTTTATACTCAAAACATCTGTCTCTGAATGGATCTTGCTTGGTTGGTAATTAACCATACTTCCGTAGCTCATAAGTAATTATAGCCAGAGTTCATACCTTTGTAGCTTAAAACGCAGTTGCTAATCTTTTACCCTTCACATGCATATCTCTAGGTGTTCAACTTGGTCTTCCTTAATTCTTGAATGGGTGAGGATATTATTAATAAATACAATCACCCTATCCAATTACTCCTTATACACTATGTTCATTTAATCTTCAGACTTGCAATTTCTGATAACTGATGCATGACTTCATACCTCCCTTCTTTTTTTCCATGATCACTTATGTGTATAGCGCGAAGTACCCTTTATTTCATTATTCTTGCATTCTACATTTCTGAAGTTTTCCTTCACTCAATATCCCATTTCTATTGGGTTACATGATACAGGGCTTTTGACACCAGCTCAACTCGTATAGTAACTGATGAAAATTCTTACCTCATTTCCCGAGGTAACCTTGGTAAATCATTCGTTAGAACTTTCAGGGCTTTGCTTTAATTCTAAAGAATTTCGATATGAGATTTATTGTAACGTTCTTCTTTAACAGTTCACCACTAATACCTTGGTTTAATCTCCCCTGTTTACACGCATTCTTTGAATGAAATTTCTATCTTCCATTATCGGTGTTTCGCTTCATTCTCCTATCAGTTCTGACACAGCTGATGTTCACAACTTGCTTATATCCTGGATTATTTTATAAAATTTCTTTATCATCCTTTTGATTCCACTTCTTTTCTTTTTTAGTTCGTCACTCTCATTAACTCTTTTTAACATAAGGAATTAATATGTGCGTTATTAGATAAACCAGTTCTGAAGTTAATAAAATACTTTATTTATAATATTTAAGTTCTTATTGATAAAATTATCAAATTCATCGACAGTTACTTACTTAGCCTCACTTAAATCATCATTGTTCGCATATTTGGCTTTTTCCAATTGATCAACATTTCTTCTTCCCAAGTTCACATGTGTACTTCGTTAGTCTTCGTCTTACCTCGGATACTTGGATTTGCGAGCTTTTGAAAACTTTCATTCAATCGCCATTCGATATAGGTATACTTTCAAGTCCTTCCTGGAATGTTATTACAGATGAAAGAATCTCTTTGCTTTGTCTTGAACCTTCAGTTCTTGAAAATTTTCTTCTAACTAGCATGTACCAACTACTTTCTGTTCTTTTTGTCTATCAAAAAGAGCGTATTTATCTAGATAAAGTCTCGCACAGGTCTGTGGTAACATCACGCTAATTCTACTAAACTTTCGATTCCTACTAAAGCCATCACTTCCTTCAACTTGCTAACCGCTTTGATTTTGGATCTGAAAATCATGTCAGAGCTTGACTCAATCTAATTGGAATCGATCTCCATTTAGCTAACCGTTAGTTGGTAAAGTTGATCAATTAACTCTTTTAACCGATCACTTAAACCAAGTAAAGACTAGCTAACTAGAATCAAAGACCAATTACATAAAGTCAGTTCGATCATAACATTCTTTCTCAAGAACCGAAATCACAACCATTTGAAGTACAACTGGGAGTAAAAATATACTTCTTTATCCTTATATGTAGAGTAAATTCTGAAAATTTGGGCAGCACCTCCCCTATACCATCGACTACCAGTCGGACTCAAGCCGACACCATCAATCTACCAAATCATCCACAATCACATCCATCCATTTCCATCAACCAAATTCATCCATCCACCATAGTTCGAATTATATCATTTTGATTAGTATAGGTATGATTAATTGGTATAACATATATCTTTTGAAATGAGACTTAAGGTCTTAAACCAACAATGATTACTATAACCACACTTTTCTCTATTCTTTCAGAATATTACAAAATTTTATCATCAAGCTTTAAGATTTATCTCGTGTCTCAAAATTTTATTTCGCGAGTATTTTAACTTATCTATTGTCGTTACTAATTGTGTATAGTTATTTTTAAAAATTATACCGCATCCTTCAAATGGTCACACCAATCATCTGTTGTTAACGATACACACTTAATTTCATTAACTAATCCGTTTATCTTTTAATAACTATGCATGGTTTTCATTATTATAGCCACAGTCCGGTGGAAACTTAATTGCCAATCATTATTTCTTAAAAGGTTTACAGTCGAGTCACCATTGCTTCACCCCCACTTATGTTCCCGTATCGAACTTTCGTCTCTAGCCGGCTTATGGGTATTAAATTTGCCATCACTCATTTACTTAGGTTAGAGAACTTCACAATCTCTTGAAGAACATGTTCAAGATTTGGTTACAATTAATATTTCTTCTATCCTGAATCTTCACGATACATATCTTCCCACGATGAAGGGATACTTCATGTATTAATTGCCCGTTTAAGCCATTGTTTAGAATTCCCTTGATCTACGATTGTTGTCCCGACATTTGTTCACTTGCATACAACCTTACTCCATTAGTTTATGACTAATTTATTTGTTACGGTTTGCTAACCATTCATTCACGTCGAAATCCTCTGATTTGATGCGCGTCATGTTACCGTAATCTATCGTACTGATGAGATCCTCATAACACGAACAACGATCTAACTTGATGTATTCGCCACATCCATGTTATTGATGAATTTCTTCATCCTTACCCGCAGATGTCCACCATTTATCGGTTTACAGTCATATCTATGTTTATTGTATGATTCCACGTACCACGCTATTGTATTTCTTTTGAAATTGTCAAAGAACAGACTTTACGCCAAAGGAGAGGTTGTGAATATGATTTTAATTAAAAACTGAATAAAGAATAACAATGCCACAAATGATTGAGAGAATTTGTAATTTAGTAAATTGAAGAAAGAAGAATGAGCGAAGATTTGGATGTGAATGAGACAACCATATTCGTACTCAAGATGGCCAGTTTTCATACTATATGGCATACAGCACATGATTAGGTGGCGTCCCACCCGACTCTTCATCATTTTGATAAAGCGTCATATCACAATACTGCTTGTCTCCATCAGAAATTAGTGATTTGAGGAGAGAAACAATTCAGAAGGAATACAACAAATTTTCTTTCATCTTCACCTCATATGATTTATGCACAAAAGAAACTTATACATATCCAAGAATCAAGAAGAACATACGCTATCATATTAAGAAGAGGAGTTTCGATGTTGATCACCTTTCACGCTTCACCTAATTATGCCTTCAGAAACCAGTCGAATGAGAGATTCACAATATCTTCAAAATGTCGTCTGGAAATGCCTCCACATTAAATGCTTTAATGATTTGATCGTAATCGCGTTCCTATGAAATTTATAATTATTACTTCTAATTTCCTTTATGCCACGTAAGGTAAAAGTCGATCCCGCAATGTCTCAATTCCGTCGATAGAAATTCTATTATTCTCCAATTATCTGGAAGATTCTTCCATTTCCTTCAGTCATCCATTGTCCGTTCAAATTACGAATCTCGTTAAATATTAGCAATTTCATGAACTGGGTAAATAATGTTTTAACATGTTCATTCAATTGTTGGTATTATTTAAACAAAGATTACTCTCATTTTTCACAAAAACTTTAAACTTTCTTCTTACTAGTGGGTCTACTTGGTCCTCCAGATTAACAATATTGAGTCTATAACCATTCTTATTTTTAGGTCATTTTCTGTTTATAATAACAAGAAAATAAATAGTAATTCGACAACCAAATTATAAACCTCATTTCATACAAAAATCTTCTGAAAGTTGATTAAGAAAATCTTCTCCGAAATCTCATTTTAAAATTTTGAAAATCAATTATTTGGTCATCATTACTATATAAGTTACTTGCTATTCTCTTAATCCTGCTAATGAAATATCTAATTAAAGGAATGCCCACATAGGGGTTTCTTCATTTTGGTACATCTTCTACTCTTCCTTAGATTCTGCTCGCACTTATTGTCAACGAGACTTCATTTACTATTGTATATCATTTATTTGCAATTCCACCGCAATGCTGTCATTTAGTATTGTCTTTGATATTCTTGCCATCGTATTTGACGCTATACTTACAACCACGCGGGCGATTCGATGTTCGGTTTATGGATAGGGTCGTATCCTCTTGCTAGTCTTACCTATACCTAGTAAGGTAAATATCATTCCTTGTGCAACCCCCGATAAGTGATAGGAATCTTCTCGTAATGGTGGTGCCTTCGAAACGTGCAACGTTGGTTCTTCATCAGCTTCCATCAACTTGTTGTGTAATATCCGGGATATATCGTGTAATTATTTTTGCTATTATATAATTATTATGTGTGTTCAGTATCTATTCTGTGAGCTAATTGTTAATTGTTATCTGTACTCGAATATTCATAAATAATATTAATTGAGTATTTTAATTTTTATATGCCCAAAATAAAATATAGATAATTGTCATATCTTCCTAATTAATTTCATGTTGGTTTATGGATTTATAAGAATCATATGAAATTTCTGAAATCTTTTTCCGGGTAATTAAATCTATTTTATAAAAACGGGAACCAACCGACGTCAACCGTTGTTACGTTTTTGGAACCCGAAACTCTTTCGAGAACTCCTTCCTAACCTAATTGTAATATTCCGAGCATATTCCATGTTTCGACTTTTTCGATCCGGCGTACGGTTTGTCCTGCGCGGGTCCCGGCGCAACATTTTCGATACAATATTCGTTTCGGTAAATCAATAAAACCCGTATTTTCGATAAACGGGAGCTTTTTATTAAACTATCACAATTATCACTTCATAATACGTGTAACCAGGCGCTGAGATCAAGACCGCAGTACAAATTGTACTGATTTGGATAATTATCCCGAAAACCGATACCGTTTGGATCAGTTTTTACAAATAAACGTACCGTTTTATATCCGGAATGATCCAACGGGATACTAATTTTCCGTAATTATAAATAGCCTTTTACCGTATTTTATTTCATATCAAAATCATTTGCAGACAGATAATTATATAATTTTCAGAGAAAAACCCTAATTTCCTAAAACTGTTCTAAGAATCAAACAAGCATTTGGAGGTGTTATTGAATTCGGTTTGGAAAGCTCGAGTAACCAATCTGAAGGTCTTGAAGAGCTCTACCAGATTCTGTAATCCATACACCTGCAGAAATCAAGGTTATTTTTCTAAAAATTTATTTATTTTCGAATTTATTTTATTAAAAATTTGAATTTTTGTTCGGATGATTGTTTGTATGATTTGATGATTGCATGTTGTAGAGCTTGTTTTCCTGATGATTTTCATATGTCATACGTCTGATTTGGAGTTCAATAACATGTTCAAAATTGAGTTTGATTTTCGAATTTTAAAATTAGGGTTTATAACCCGTATGAATGTTCTTAATTGAAATTTGGGGGTTTCTTATTCTGTGATAGATTGATGTTGTGTTATAGTGGGTTGTGTTCTCTGTGAAATTTGCAATCTAGTCGTATAAGTTTCATGAACCAACGAGGTCTGTAGAGAAGGGAGTTGTGTTTTGAAGTTTTCCGATGTTCGCCGGAAACTGGAAAATTTCACGGCCAAATTCCGGCCAACTCAGGGATTGTTAGGATGAATTGATTGCATGGTTGTGTTCCTGGTGTTGTGTAGATGTGATCTGGAGGTGTTGGTGGGGTGAAGACGCCGGGAACGTGTTCTCCGGCCATCCCCGACTTTTTCCGGCGACTGGACTGCAAAATTGCAGTTTGGTCCCTCAAGTTTTGAAAACGATGCAGTTTGGTCCCTGTAGTTTCCAGACTTTGCAAAAATTGGATTTCTGTTTTAAAAATGTTTAAAAATCATATTTCCTATTTATTTTTATTATAAATATTCGTTTTTAATTTCTGAAAATTCTAAAAATTAGTATTTTAATTCAGAAAATTATTTTTAATTCCAAAATAAATCTAAATTAATTAGTTAATTAATTTCAGTTAATTTCTAATTGATTAATTGGTCAATTAATTTGAAAATTAATTGATTAATTGATTTAATTAATTATTAATTGATTTTAATTAATTATTTAATTAGATTAAATTATTTAAAAATGATTTAAAAATTCCGAAAAATAGTTTCGAGCTTTAAAATATTATTCTAAATTATTTCCAAGGCTCGATAATTATTCTAAAATTATTTCGGAGCTAGAATTGGCCAACCGAACCCTGTTTATTAACCCGAAATTGATCCAACGACCCGTTTTAATTCCGAAAAATATTTTAAAAATCATTTTAAATACCAGAAAGCCTATTTATGACCCGAGACTTCTTTATAAATAATATATCATTGATTACGTGATGTATTATGTGCTATATGTGACTTGTTAATTGACTATCGGTCTATATATTCAGTGTTTACTTGATTATTGCATGACTTTCAATCCGTTAATCGGATTTGGGTAAAACGAAGGGTAGATAGAAGTATGTGTTGAATAGAATTCCATGAGTAAATTATTGATAGATGCTTATGATATGTGAGCAGAAGAGGCAAGACATAAGAAAGGGAAACAAATAGTTGAGGAGTAAGACGCTTGTGATTGGAAATGAGTGCAGTGTAGTAAGCTAATACCAGGCAAGTGTTCTGAACTTTCTTGAGATATTGTAGTATTTGATAGTCAGATTGATATTGCAAGTGCTTTGAAGCACTGAAACCTAAACTCCGATTCCAGTTATTGTTCTTGAGCCATAAACCTTATTCTTTCTAGACCATTGATTGTTGTATACCTAAACACAAATCTCAAGTATACGATATTACCTCACAAATACATGTAAACAAAATCCCAAACACTGAACTGAATTACTTGTACATTCAATCATTGTATCATATGCTTTGAAAGCCCAAATCTTTGAAACCCTAAAATGTTGATTCCTTTGTTATCCAATTCTTTCATTACCCAGCATCCAAGCTTTTAAATTGCCTTATTGATCCTTACAAGGATTGAAACCCTTTTATTGTTAAACATTTATTGTTGTTAATGATTTCGGTTATTATTTATTATTGCATATTCTGTTATTATGTTAGAATTGGATTGTTTTAATAAAATTGTGGACCAGATTCGTGGTCAGACCATATAATGGTCAAGTTAGGCCAATGTGTGCCTTGGATCCAGTAGTTAGAGCAATGCTGTGTGCCTTGGTCGGGGTTAATGCGTGACTGATCAGCAGCCTAACCTTGGTTTTTAAATTAAAAGTATAGTATCCAATTCTAAATCATAATCTAATGTTCACTTGATATCATAATCATATTCACCTGATGATCATTATTCTCAGTTTTGTCATTGTGACTTGCTGAGCTAGTTAGCTCATTTGTGCGATGTTGTTTATATTCTTTCCAGTTAAAAAGGAACCAGTTGGTAGCAAGGATCCCCAGTCCAACGCGAGAGCTAGGGGTTCAGGTTGAGAAAGCTGAGCTAGTAGGCTTCTTTTGGGATAATTTAAGTTTGTAAAAGTTTGTAATAATGTTTAATACTCAGTTTGAGTTTGAAATAGTTGGGATTTGAACGGTTTGTAATATATTAGTATGTTTGGCTTGTGTGCATACTTTAACCTATTGCGGTCCGTGGTGGTTGGTAAGTAGGGTCACTGCATATATTATTATTATCTTTATTATTGTTATAAGCAGGTTATAATTAAGGTGTGTGTGTTGACCCCAAACTTCTGACCCGGGTTTGGAGGGCGCCACAGGTTTGGTATCAGAGCTACAGGTTATAAGTCACTGACACAAGCCTAGTTTGACGGGAATGGGTAGAGGGATAGGATTAGAAGTAAGGTATAGGATGATAGAATGTCGAGAGGTTGAGTGTTATGGTATAACTGGTATTAGTATAGTTTGCGTCATGGTACGAGATTCTTATATTGCGATATGATTTTGGATAGCAGAGATGGCCGACTCTTTTATTCCCGTATCAGCTGATCACTCAGAGCCTTCAGTTGGAGCACCAGCATCGGATCCACGTCCTATGATTCCACCAGTATTGGCTATTCTACCTCCACCGGTGTTGCAGCCCGTACCATTGCAGGCTATTCCACCTCCAGGCATGAGGCCACCTGTCAGAGGACCCCCACCAGCTGATTCAGATTCCACTGGGCATCAGTAGCGAGTGCCCCATTCCAATCTACATTGCCCCCAGTTCTTTATTACCGATATGAGGCTCTTCTATTGGAGCGTGATTCCTTGTTGGCTCAGATTAGAGAGTTACATCATATCATCAGGACTACAGATGTTGATCGTGGTGTGAGGGAGCTTCGAGAGGAGATTCATGTGACACGAAGGGTTCTTGAGGCTAGGCTACATGGAGCTACACTACCTGGCAGAGGCCCTGATGCACTGCTGGGCTGGGCTACTGAGGTGATGGAGGACTTTGAGAGGCTGGCAGGACCAGAGTTTCCTTAGAGCTGAGTTAGAGATTCTGAGATGGAGATGCTGAGCAGTGTTGTTATGATTATGTAGTATGTACAGTAGTGTGTAGTGTGTATCAGTAGACTTTTGAGTTGTATTTATGGACTAGTGATGTTGACTAGTGAGTAGGTTATTGTACCCTTTTTGCTTTTACTTCCGAAGCGTCTTTACGCTTGTACTACCTAAAACTTTTGATCTATATATATCAGTACCTTTTTCCTTTCCAACACTGTCATTTACTTTATCGCACCTGTTTTACTTTACCTTATTTATTGCACCAGTATACCCTGTGATACCAGGTACCCTGTTTTCCATGACTGTTTATATTCTGTAAAGAAGCATGCAATTTACTTAGTTACAACTGTTTTCAAAAAGAGATATTCTTATTTTACAAAACTTTTCTTTTATACAAAGATTTGATTCAAAAGCTTAATAAATTGATTGATTCTTTATAGAAAATGCCTCCCAGAAGAAATACCCGCACCAACACCCAGAATGAAGAAACCAACAACAACAACAATAACAACCAAGATGATACAAACCAGAATGTAAACCCAGGACCCATGGACCCAGCAATAGCCCAGATTCTTTAAATCTTGGCCCAACAAACAGTTCACCTGGCACAACAACAGCAGAGACAGACCAATCCCCAGGTAACTTTCAAACCTTTCCAGGCAGTAAACCCACCAGAGTTTAAGGGTTCCTTAGAGCCAATTGAAGCAAATGTGTGGTTAAAGGAAATAGAGAAGGCATTTGCCTTGGTAAAAGTGAAAGAGGAGCAGAAGGTTGAATTTGCAAGTTACTATCTGAAGAATGAGGCCACCTATTGGTGGGAGATGGTGAAGACATTGGAAGGTACAGATATTATTACTTGGGAAAGGTTTAAGGAATTGTTTCTAGAAAAGTATTTTCCTCAGTTTGTTCAAGATCAAATGGAGCTGAAGTTTTTAGAATTAAAGCAAGGGAATATGTCGGTAACAGATTATGAGGGTAAGTTTGAAGAATTGTCAAGGTATGTGCCGTCGTATGTTGATACTGATAGAAAGAAAGCTAAGAGATTCCAGCAAGGCTTGAAGCCATGGATCTGAGGGAAGCTAGCTATTTTTGAATTAGATACCTATGCCGGGGTTGTACAGAAGGCTATGATCGCAGAGACAGAGAGTGAGATGTTTCAGAAGGAGAAAGACAGCAAGAAAAGGAAAGTTGAGGGAAGTGAGGGTCAGTCACAACCAGGGAAGTTTCCAAATTTTAAGAAGGGCAAGTTTCAGTCAGGGAGAAATTTTAATTTCAGGAGACAAAATGCAGGAGACGGAGGCCAGGGCAATCGTCCAGCTAATGTGAATAAGCCGAATCAGTTGAGATTAACCTTTCCAGATTGTCAAGTATGTGGAAAGAAGCATGGAGGAGTTTGTAACAAGTTGAATGTGGTATGTTTTAAATGCAACCAGAAAGGGCACTACTCGAGGGAGTGCCGAAATCAGCCAGCAAGAGAGCCAGCAAATAAGGATCAGCCTATCCAGAATCCAGCAGTGAAGGTTCTAGTCATTGGATTCACATGCTTTAAATGTGGGAAGCTAGGACATATGGCCAGGGATTGCAAGACACCAGCCCCAGTCAGTAATGCATTAAGGATTATGGGATCTACCCCAACAGTGAATGAGACTCCGAGGGCTAGAGTTTTTGACATGTCGATGAAGGATGCGATCCAGGATGCGGATGTCGTGGCAGGTACGCTTAATGTGAATTCTTTATGTGCCAAAGTGTTAATAGATTCGGGAGCAACTCGATCATTTGTTTCACAAGATTTTGTTAGTAAGTTAAATTGTCCAGTTGGGTATTTAAATGAAATAATGACTGTGGAATTAGCAAATCAAGAACGTGTAACTGTTAACCAAGTTTGTGGGAATTGTGAGATTGAGATTTCTGGTAGTAAGTTTTGTGTAGATTTGATACCGTTTAAGTTAGGAGAATTTGACGTTATATTAGGAATGGATTGATTTAAGCATGATGCTTAGATAGATTGTCGAACTAAGAAAGTAATGGTGAAAACGCCAGACGAAAGAATAGTAACGTTCAAGGGACAGAAGCAGGTAAAGAAGTTCTTAACGATGATTCAAGCCAAGAAGTTACTACGACAAGGATGTGAGCATTTCGTAGCATATGTGATCGACAGAAGTCAGGAACCAGCAAAACTTAAAGATATTCCAGTTGTGAAGGAATTTCCAGACGTATTTCCCGATAAATTACCAGGACTTCCTCCAGATAGAGAAATTGAATTTGCAATCAACTTAGCACCTGGAACCAAACCAGTATCCAAGGCCCCGTATAGAATGGCGCCCGTTGAGATGAAAGAGTTAGCAAAGCAATTACAAGAGCTGTTAGAGAAAGGAGTAATTAGACCCAGCGTATCCCCGTGGGGTGCACCGGTATTATTTGTCAAGAAGAAAGATGGAAGCATGAGACTGTGCATCGACTATAGGGAGCTCAACAAGTTGACAATCAAGAATAAGTATCTGTTACCCATAATTGATGATTTGTTTGACCAATTAAAGGGAGCCAAGTATTTCTCCAAAATCGATTTAAGATCGGGATATCATCAACTGAGGATCAAACCAGAAGATATACCAAAGACAGCTTTCAGAACAAGGTATGGACATTACGAGTTTTTAGTGATGTCTTTTGGATTGACCAACGCCCCAGCAGCGTTTATGGGCCTGATGAACAGAATTTTCAAAGAATATTAGGACAAGTTCGTTATAGTATTTATAGATGATATTTTGATCTATTCAAAGACGGAGGAGGATCATGCGGAACATTTAAGGACAGCTTTGGAGATTTTAAGGAAAAAGAAGTTATATGCTAAATTCTCGAAGTGTGAGTTTTGGCTACAAGAAGTTCAGTTCTTAGGACACATAGTCAGTAATGAAGGGATCAAAGTGGACCCGGAAAAGATCGAGGCAATTACGAATTGGGAAAGACCGAGAACACCTACTGAGGTAAGAAGTTTCTTGGGATTGGCAGGATATTATCGACGATTCGTTCAGAATTTCTCAAGAATTGCAACACCATTGACAAAGCTTACACGAAAGAATGAAAAGTTTATATGGAATGACAAGTGCGAAGAAAGTTTTCAGGAATTGAAGCGGAGATTAATCACGGCACCTATTTTATCACTTCCAGACGATCAAGGGAATTTCGTAATTTATAGCGATGCTTCTTATAAAGGATTAGGATGTGTTCTTATGCAGCACAAAAAGGTGATTGCGTATGCGTCAAGGCAATTGAAACCACACGAACAGAAGTACCCTACTCATGATTTAGAGTTAGCAGCTATAGTTTTCGCTTTGAAGATTTGGAGACATTATTTGTATGGAGAAAAATGTGAGATTTTCACGGATCACAAAAGTTTGAAATATATATTTACCCAGAAGGAACTTAATATGAGACAAAGAAGATGGTTATAATTGATCAAGGATTATGATTGCTCGATTAATTATCATTCCGGTAAGGTGAACGTTGTAGCAGATGCGTTAAGTCGGAAGGAAAGGTTAAATGTGTTATCCGTACCTGAAGAGATATATAAAGAATTTCAAAAATTGGAATTGGAGATTAGAATTTGCAAGCCTAAGGAAGCAAAAGTGTACGGTATGATTTTCCAACCGGAGTTATTGGAAAAAATAAAGAAATGCCAGAAAGAGATAATGGATCAAGATATAAATAGTTTGGTAGGTGAGGAATTATGCACACAATAAGATGATCAAGGTATTCTTAGGTTTTCTTCAAGAATTTGGATTCCACTAATGACGGAACTGAAAAATGAAATTTTACAAGAGGCACATAGTTCAAGATATTCCATCCATCCAGGGAGTACCAAAATGTACAGAGATTTTAAGAAGAATTATTGGTGGGCAAATATGAAGAGGGAAATTGCGGAATGGGTTAGTAAATGTTATACATGTCAGAGAGTTAAAGCAGAGCATCAGAGACCAAGCGGATTGCTACAGCCATTGGAGATTCCAGAGTGGAAGTGGGAACATATTACCATGGATTTCATAGTTGGATTACCAAGGACAAGAGCTAATCATGATGCCATTTGGGTTATAGTAGATAGACTTACCAAGTCAGCTCATTTTCTGCCTATAAATGAACGATTTTCGCTCGACAAGTTAGTTCATATGTACTTGAAAGAGATTGTAGTTCATCATGGAGTTCCAGTGTCTATT
Source organism: Apium graveolens (assembly GCF_009905375.1). Classification (NCBI taxonomy): domain Eukaryota; kingdom Viridiplantae; phylum Streptophyta; class Magnoliopsida; order Apiales; family Apiaceae; genus Apium; species Apium graveolens. The sequence goes on from NC_133655.1 coordinate 109,337,238, forward strand.
GTATCTGATCGAGATCCAAGATTTAATTCAAGATTCTGGAAGAGTTTTCAAGAATGTTTGGGAATAAGATTGAATATGAGTACGGCCTATCACCCTCAAACGGATGGCCAAAGTGAAAGAATGATCCAGACAATCGAGGACATGCTACGTGTTTGTGCTATTGATTTTAAAGGAAGTTGGGACGAGCATTTACCCCTGGTAGAGTTTGCTTATAACAACAGTTATCATGCCAGCATTGGGATGCCACCTTATAAAGCCCTTTATGGACGCAAATGTAGATCTCCAGTATATTGGAACGAAGTAGGAGAACGCAAAATACTCGGACCCGAATTGGTACAGCAGATAAAGGAAGTTGTTGAAATTATCCAGAAAAGATTAATAGCCGCACAAGATCGTCAAAGGAAATATGCAGACCAGTCAAGAAAGGACATGGAATTTGAAGAAGGAAGCTTGGTATTATTGAAAGTATCACCATGGAAAGGACTAACAAGGTTTGGGAAGAAAGGGAAGCTAAACCCAAGATATGTCAGACCTTTTGAAATCCTAAAGCGTATTGGCAAAGTAGCTTACGAATTGGCGTTACCTCCGTACATGGAGCACATTCACAATGTTTTTCACATATCAATGCTTAAGAAATCTAATCCAGACTCCAGGCATGTAATAGAATATGAGCCAATAGAACTTCAAGCAGATTTATCATATGTAGAGAGTCCGATAGAGATTCTAGAGGAAAGAGAGAAAGTATTGAGAAATAAAGTGGTAAAGTTAGTAAGAGTATTGTGGAGAAACCCAAAGGTTGAAGAGTCAACCTGGGAGTTAGAAAGTGATATGAGAGAAAAGTACCCTCATTTGTTTTCTTAGAGATTCTGAGGACAGAATCCTTTTAAGGGGGGAAGGATGTAATATCCGGGATATATCGTGTAATTATTTTTGCTATTATATAATTATTATGTGTGTTCAGTATCTATTCTGTGAGCTAATTGTTAAGTGTTATCTGTACTCGAATATTCAAAAATAATATTAATTGAGTATTTTAATTTTTATATGTCCAAAATAAAATATAGATAATTGTCATATCTTCCTAATTATTTTTATGTTGGTTTATGGATTTATAAGAATCATATGAAATTTCTGAAATCTTTTTTCGGGTAATTAAAATCTATTTTATAAAAACGGGAACCAACCGACGTCAACCGTTGTTACGTTTTTGGAACCCGAAACTCTTTTGAGAACTCCTTCCTAACCTAATTGTAATATTCCGAGCATATTCCATGTTTCGACTTTTTCGATCCGGCGTACGGTTTGTCCTGCGCAGATCCCGGCGCAACATTTTCGATACAATATTCGTTTCGGTAAATCAATAAAACCCGTATTTTCGATAAACGGGAGCTTTTTATTAAACTATCACAATTATCACTTCGTAATACGTGTAACCAGGCGCTGAGACCAAGACCGCAGTACAAATTGTACTGATTTGGATAATTATCCCGAAAACCGATACCGTTTGGATCAGTTTTTACAAATAAACGTACCGTTTTATATCCGGAATGATCCAGCGGGATACTAATTTTCCGTAATTATAAATAGCCTTTTAACGTATTTTATTTCGTATCAAAATCATTTGCAGACAGATAATTATATAATTTTCAGAGAAAAACCCTAATTTCCTAAAACTGTTCTAAGAATCAAACAAGCATTTGGAGGTGTTATTGAATTCGGTTTGGAAAGCTCGAGTAACCAATCTGAAGGTCTTGAAGAGCTCTACCAGATTCTGTAATCCATACACCTGCAGAAATCAAGGTTATTTTTCTAAAAATTTATTTATTTTCGAATTTATTTTATTAAAAAATATGAATTTTTGTTCGGATGATTGTTTGTATGATTTGATGATTGCATGTTGTAGAGCTTGTTTTCCTGATGATTTTCATATGTCATACGTCTGATTTGGAGTTCAATAACATGTTCAAAATTGAGTTTGATTTTCGAATTTTAAAATTAGGGTTTATAACCCGAATGAATGTTCTTAATTGAAATTTGGGGGTTTCTTATTCTGTGATAGATTGATGTTGTGTTATAGTGGATTGTGTTCTCTGTGAAATTTGCAATCTAGTCATATAAGTTTCATGAACCAACGAGGTCTGTAGAGAAGGGAGTTGTGTTTTGAAGTTTTCCGATGTTCGCCGGAAACTGGAAAATTTCACGGCCAAATTCCGACCAACTCAGGGATTGTTAGGATGAATTGATTGCATGGTTGTGTTCCTGGTGTTGTGTAGATGTGATCTGGAGGTGTTGGTGGGGTGAGGACGCCGGGAACGTGTTCTCCGGCCATCCCCGACTTTTTCCGGCGACTGGACTGCAAAATTGCAGTTTGGTCCCTGAAGTTTTGAAAACGATGCAGTTTGGTCCCTGTAGTTTCCAGACTTTGCAAAAATTGGATTTCTGTTTTAAAAATGTTTAAAAATCATATTTCCTATTTATTTTTATTATAAAAATTCGTTTTTAATTTATGAAAATTCTAAAAATTAGTATTTTAATTCCGAAAATTATTTTTAATTCCAAAATAAATCTAAATTAATTAGTTAATTAATTTCAGTTAATTTCTAATTGATTAATTGGTCAATTAATTCGAAAATTAATTGATTAATTGATTTAATTAATTATTAATTGATTTTAATTAATTATTTAATTAGATTAAATTATTTAAAAATGATTTAAAAATTCCGAAAAATAGTTTCGAGCTTTAAAATATTATTCTAAATTATTTCCAAGGCTCGATAATTATTCTAAAATTATTTCGGAGCCAGAATTGGCCAACCGAACCCTGTTTATTAACCCGAAATTGATCCAACGACCCGTTTTAATTCCAAAAAATGTTTTAAAAATCATTATAAATACCAGAAAGTCTATTTATGACCCGAGACTTCTTTATAAATAATATATCATTGATTACGTGATGTATTATGTGCTATATGTGACTTGTTAATTGACTATCGGTCTATATATTCAGTGTTTACTTGATTATTGCATAACTTTCAATCCGTTAATCGGATTTGGGTAAAACGAAGGGTAGATAGAAGTATGTGTTGAATAGAATTCCATGAGTAAATTATTGATAGATGCTTATGATATGTGAGCAGAAGAGGAAAGACATAAGAAAGGGAAACAGATAGTTGAGGAGTAAGACGCTTGTGATTGGAAACGAGTGCAGTGTAGTAAGCTAATATCAGGCAAATGTTCTGAACTTTCTTGAGATATTGTAGTATTTGATAGTCAAATTGATATTGCAAGTGCTTTGAACCACTGAAACCTAAACTCTGATTCCAGTTATTGTTCTTGAGCCATAAACCTTATTCTTTCTAGACCATTGATTATTGTATACCTGAACACAAATCTCAAGTATACGATATTACTTCACAAATACATGTAAACAAAATCCCAAACACTGAACTGAATTACTTGTACATTCAATCATTGTATCTTATGCTTTGAAAGCCCAAATCTTTGAAACCCTAAAATATTGATTCCTTTGTTATCCAATTCTTTCATTACCCAACATCCAAGCTTTTAAATTGCCTTATTGATCCTTACAAGGATTGAAACCCTTTTATTGTTAAACATTTATTGTTGTTAATGATTTCGGTTATTGTTTATTATTGCATATTCTGTTATTATATTAGAATTGGATTGTTTTTATAAAATTATGGACCAGATTCGTGGTCAGACCATATAATGGTCAAGTTAGGTCAATGTGTGCCTTGGATCCAGTAGTTAGAGCAATGTTGTATGCCTTGCTCGGGGTTAGTGCGTGACTGATCAGCAGCTAACCTTGGTTTTTAAATTAAAAGTATAGTATCCAATTCTAAATCATAATCCAATGTTCACTTGATATCATAATCATATTCACCTGATGATCATTATTCTCAGTTTTGTCATTGTGACTTGCTGAGCTAGTTAGCTCTTTTGTGCGATGTTGTTTATATTCTTTCCAGTTAAAAAGGAACCAGTTGGTAGCAAGGATCCCCAGTCCAGCGCGAGAGCTAGGGGTTCAGGTTGAGAAAGCTTTTATAATTTAAGTTTGTAAAAGTTTGTAATAATGTTTAATACTCAGTTTGAGTTTGAAATAGTTGGGATTTGAACGGTTTCTAATATATTAGTATGTTTGGCTTGTGTGCATACTTTAACCTGTTGCGGTCCGTGGTGGTTGGTAAGTAGGGTCGCTGCATATATTATTATTATCTTTATTATTGTTATAAGCAGGTTATAATTAAGGTGTGTGTGTGGACCCCAAACTTCTGACCCGGGTTTGGAGGGCGCCACATGTTGCCTCCAGCGTGATGCTCGTCCTACTACCTAATCCTAAATTAAATCGTACCCAAAACTCACCTAGCTTCTCTTATGTGAAATTCTCACAAAATTCATTCGTATCTTCTTCAAACTGCATGAAACGTAGGGTAGCATATCCAGTCTCCGTCATTCTATCGATTCCTCATCACTGCATAATCGGAGAACTCAATATACCTATAGCGTTGCGATATTTGCCTTACGCTTGCCTCAACAATCTTGGCTTACCAATTCCGTATCGGATATGCCAATCCTTATTCATACTCAATTCGAACTTAAAATGAGTATGCCTAGGGTCCTTCCTATCTCATATGATCTATCACTCCTATCTTACCCTCACCTATTCTTATTTCAGTGACCAATAACCTGTAGCTCTGATACCAACTGTGACGCCCCCAAATCCGGGGTCAGGATTGGGTGTCACTACATAATTTTAAATAATAATAAAAACCTATATATTAAAATAAATATACAGATAACCCCTCATATTTAGGATCGCTTACAGGTTATAGTATGAAACAAGAATCTAACCTTCTAAAATTTATATTGTCTAAATATAATTTCATTACCTTATTACTAATTTCCTTGTATTGATCATTTTGACATCTCCAAATTTCTTCAGCTGGAATATCACCACTTTTGCAGTCTATTAAAAGCTATTCGATTTGCCCTCATTTGATACTGAAAGAAATAAGAGTTCACAAAGCAAGAGTGAGCCAAAAATGCCCAGCAAGTATCATAAATGGTTTCCAGGTATCAGATCAGAAAACTCCTGGAAACAATTATTGAATGATTTTAAAAACGTCTTTACATATTTAAATAGCTGAGCGAACAAAACAGCAGCCCTCATTGGCCTTTAATCATAAATCGCATTTTTCTGTAAAAGGACAGTAATCGTTTCAATAGTTCATCCTTTTGAAATTTGTAATTATGAGTTATTCGGGAAGGAATGCCGTTAATGGCGATCAACAATAAATTAGACTGGACACTAGAAACCAATATATGCACTATAACCTGCTGATCAGTCAAGAGATAGTGCAGATCTATACCCAACTGCATAGACCCAACAAACATATGGGGCACCCAGGAAACTATGGCCTAAAGGGGTCCAGTCCATCTCCGGCCCATAGGATCCAGCTCATCACTGGTCCTTATAATAACCGTCCAACCCGTAGAGTATTTTGATATCAAATCATTTTGATTTCAAAATATCCCAAATTAGGGTTCGCAAATAACCCGAACGAATGGGTATTTGCTCAAGAGAGCAATCAAATTATAGGAACAATAATGAAAAGAACTAGCATAATAAGAGTAATTGCAGCGAAATATAAAACAGTTAACTATTCTGAACTTAGAATATGAGCGAATAAATATTTGCAATATTTAAGGAGAAAGGTTAGGAATACTTGCAGTATTTAAAAGAAAGTTCGGGAATACTTGCCTCAATTGATAATCCTCTGATCTTTAACTAGCTGCCATATCACTCAGTTCTTTCGCATCTATATTACCCTTGACGGGCTACTTGACCTTTCTTATCATTTACCCTCTTAGGTTTATCTTTATTCTGAATCCACTCGTTTCAGTACTACACGCAATCAGGCTTTACTTCTACAATCTCTATCTGGCTTTGAACGTCTCGCACTATGTGCATCTATCACAAATAATACTATTCAATGAACTAAAAATATATAATTGACTAGTCTATACACTTATCCCTATTGTCTACCCGCCCGATAATAATAGATAAGAATCACATCTCACTCAGATAACGTTTAAAAGATATGCTGACTCATTATTCACAGAATACGTACACATAGGGCAGATAATCATATTATCCACATAACACATAACCACGTAATTCATGTAGCACATAAGTTGAATTGTCAAAAGATAGGTCTCGATATGTTTAGAATTGAAATTGGGTCAAAAAGAATATTTTATCAATCAATTATTGACTCGGAATGATCCATAAAACAAAAGTCCTTTAGATACAAAGGAATTTAGGCCTCGAAAATATTTTTAATAAAAGCAAAAAAAAATTCCGAGTCTAGAGGTGTTCTTTTCGCATTAAACGGACGAACGGTTGATTTATTATGAATTTTTGAACATTTTTCGGAATTAAAACGGTCTCTAGATCATTTTATAATTAAATAATAGTGTCTGAATACCCGAATATGACTTTAAAAAAATTAATAATAATTATCAAGCCTTGAAGATAATTTAAAATAATAGTTTAAAGCTCGAAACTATTTTTCGGAATTTCTAAAGCAAAAATAATTAATTAAATCCAATTATTAAATCAATTAAGATTAATTAATAATTAATTAAATCAATTAACCAATTTATAATTAAATTAATTGATTAATTAAATAATTAATTATCACTTAAAATTAATGAATTGAATAATTAGGATTTAATTTCGAATTAAAAATAGCTTTAAGAATTATAACTATTGATTTTTGGGAATTTAAAATGTATAAAAACATTTTCTGAAAATTATTATAAAAAGAAATTATAATTCTAAGAAATCAGTTTCAGAAACAAGAAAATAGTGTGGCTGAATCAGAAATACGGATCAAACTGCAGTTGTAGCAGGCGGCGTAGCCGCCGGACTTGCGGAGAAGACGGCCGGCAACTTGCCGGTTTCTGGAATTTTTCCAGATTCCGGCCGAGTCTGGTGATCTCTGACGAGCCCGAAAACATGGCGCTCTGCATGAATTTTCGTTCCAAATCGATTGAACAGGTAGCCAGGAACTCGAATTCAACAATATCACTTACAAACGATCATTACAACCAGATTTACGATCAAACACCGTCATGAACTCGGTAACTTCCGGCGAAAACTCGATTAAGGGCAACTGTAATAACCCCAATTTTTGGAAATTTTTAAAACACTTATGAATAGTGATTTTGCAGATTATGCTGAATAAGAAAACTTTTCATGCCACACTATGTAGGGGTTCTTTTATGGATACTCTGAGATTTTATTGGTACTCTATGTGATATATAAGTGTATGTAAAGATCGTCAGAATCCAAATCTGAACACTTTGATTTTTCCCGTAAATCCACCAGATATCGAAAGAATTGAGTATAAGGTAACAGGATAAAAAGGATTTAAATTAAAGGATTATAAGAGAGGATCATAAAAGGAATCTAATGTATTGAGAAAGGTTAAGAAAACCCAAGTAATAAGATCCCGGGTATGATCCCTCAAACGAGAAACGAGAACGAAAGATAAGTGAACCGTATAACAGATCAGCGGTCATTAGGCAAACAATTAGGAGTTAATCAAGGAGGTTAGGGATTATGAGGTCATCAAACCAATAAGAAGAGGGCAAGTAAGGGGTGATGACATAGCAAAGGTGACATAAGCATGACATAGGGGGGAGGAGGTGTGGTTGGTTTTTAACCACACAATTTTCAAGGTTAATAAGGTAATTAACCAAAATCAAATCAAAAGTAACCAAGCTAAGCTAAACAAATCACAAACACAAAAATCATTTCCTTTCTTCTTCAACATTTGCTCTCGGCTTTTCTTCATTTCAAGAAGAAGAAATTTAAAAGTTCAAGTTCCAAGCTTCCTTAATTAGTAAGGTAATTATCTAGTACTCCTTATGCATAGATATAGCTATCCTATAAGTTTGAGCTCCAAAATCATTCACAATCTCTTCCAAGAAATCAATTAAGAAGATAATGAATAGTGATTTCAAGATTTTTAACTTGATTTTTCTTGTTTTTCCTTTAAGATCCAAGCATCCCTAAGACATCTCAAGGCTTCTTAAGGCTTCCTAGCTACTCACATCACTTCAAGGAAGGTATAACATCTCCAAACCCTAGCTTTACTTTGTATATTAGGATGATTTTGATTGTTATGGTAAAAGAGTAGCTTGATGCTTGCATGTTTAGAGTTTGGATTGGAGTTGTAGTAAATTGGATGTTGAAATCTTATTGATTAGTTAAAGGACTTAAGTATAGTTTTAAATTCATGTTTGAGAATAACATAAATTGGAGAAGTTGAGGTGTTGGGGCTGTTGTAGTATGGTATGGATGGATTTTCGTTGTATGAATGAATTGGGCTTGATTGGTGGTTGATTTGGAATGGTATAAATTTGGGAAATCGCGTAAACATAGCGGTCGTAATGTCCGATTTACTTTAGACTGCTTTTGTTCATAACATTAGGACCCGAGAACTCCCTGATAGGTTTTGACGATTGCCATGTTTAGATAGTTCATGTTACGAGCTTCGTTTTGATATGTGGTTCGTTTGATTCCGATGTACGGTTTAGGAGATACGACTGTTTTAAGTAACGGCGTTTCGCGAATGAAACATTTCCCCTCGCCTTACTTTGAAACATAGGTTAAAGACCTTAAAGGACTAATTGGAGTATGAAACAATTATTTTAAGTGGATTAGGCAATTGGTAAGGTACTCGCGAAAGAATCACCTTAAAACTCGTAATGGTTAATTTATTAAAAATGGTGGAGCCAAGGGTACTCGAGCGACTTAAGAGAATCAGTAAGCGCAAAGCGAGCGTTAGAGTCTAATTTGGTTAAAGTATAGATTTACAAGTGACTTTGGTTTAATTCCAACATACATGTCGTTTATAGGTTACCAGACTCATCCCGAGCCATTTGTAACCCCCAGTCGCTCAGGCAAGTTTTCTACCCATATAATTGTTCTTGTGATGTATATGTGTATATGCATTATCTTGTGATAGATACATGATTGTTATTAGCAAATTCTTGCGATATATTGGAGCATGTGATATGGTATATATGCATGTCTGTTTTGTAATCTTGATATATATCTGTTGGTTCAAATGCTTATAGTTGCATAATACCTATGCTAGAGATAAGCAGTAGTTGTGTATACCCTTAGTATAGGGGACCCAAAGGTGAACATTTTCTAAAACCGGGAGTCGATGTTCCCGAGTATATTATATATATATATATATATTGATATAGTTTTCAAAACTATTAATTGAATAAGGTTTATTCGATAATTTTATATTATTTAATGAATATTGTTATTCCCAGTGGACTAACAATGAGATTTACAGAAGAGGGGGTTGAATGTAAATCTCAAAACTTTTTCAAGTTTTGAGCAATTTGTAAGACTAAGTGTTTGAGTGATCAAATGTGTGTAAATTGCTTGGAGCTGATGCAGACAGATATATATTTAAACACAAATGTAATGAACACAAAGAACTTAAAAACTTTTCTGGTGGATTTGTTGTTCCACCAGAGATGTGTTATTTCAGAAAATCTGTGATTCAAAATTAAATCACAGCTGCTTCCTAGTACAAACTAGATGATTTTCTCTCTTGATATTTCTAAACAGCTCAGGGAAAATTCACATCTAATTACTAGCTGCTACTTGGTTTATATAACACCAAGTTTACAAGTGAAGACAAAGATAAAGTACAATAGGACAATAGTTCTCCACTTATTTCTGTTCCATTTTTATCCAGTGTAATATGGAATTATCTGTTGACTTTCCATTATGAACCAGACTAAAAACGGCTGCTTTTTCTGCTGTTCCTGAAATAGGCTACCACATCTCTGTCAATCCATGTGCCTCTGTCAGCTTTGTTAACTGTCACTATCAACTGCTATGAGACTGAGCATCCGTTGAAGCTTTCATCCGTTGATGGCTTTATCTGTTGATGCTCTAGCAGTGCATCCGTTGAAGCTTTCATCCGTTGATGGCTTTATCCGTTGATGCTCTAGCAGTTCATCCATTGAAGCTTTCATCCGTTGATGGCTTTATCCGTTGATGCTCTAGCAGTTGAAGCTTTATCCGTTGAAGCACTTATCCGTTGAAGCGTTAGAGACATCCGTTGACACTTCTTCACTTATACAAAATTACAAGGCATGAAATATTTACAATTAGCCCTCCTACTTGTACATCCATTAGTAGTCAACATGACTGATTATCTCCTAACAACATCTAAGAATTACAGCTTGAAACCAGAGAGTGAGATGTGCTACAATACCAAACTTATTGCTTAGTAAGGCTACTCCTTCAACGGATAGCCAAGATGGTCTTATCCGTTGAGGCTACAAACACTAGATTTCTACTTAAGTGTTTTGCTGAACTTATCATCAAACTAATACACATATTCCTAACAATCTCCCCCTATTTATGTCTACTAGAACTGTAGGCATAAATTTGGGTTTAGCTTGATGATAACAAAACACTTAACAAATATATAAACTGTAACAAAGCAGAAATTCAAAAGTGCTACAAAAGTGTATATGCTGAGATGAAATTGAAGAAATACATTGTTTCCAAGGGTGCTCCTTTAGCCTGAGCAAATTACTTTCTTTTCCTTTGATCCCTGGTTTTCTTTCCTAGCCTCATGTCATTCTCCTCTATTTGAAGTTGAAGTTGTCTGTAGAATTCAGCTTCATCTTCTTCATTGATATCTAACTTAGATTGCATATCCTTGAGAGTTTCATTACTGGCAATCTTTAGCTGATCTTCAATTCTGAAAAATCTTCTGACTCCTTTGTTGTCTCTGAACTCCATCAACCAATGAGGTGATTTGTGAATTGTAATACCTCTCTCTGGAATGAGTAAAGTTCTAGGCAAAGCATTGGGCTCCCTCCAAGTTTTCCTTATGTTGGCAATCTTGTTGAGAATCTCAGTCCTGGCAGTTCTGGTAAAGCCAGAATCCTTATGTATGGCTGAGTAGACTCTAATCAAGGTAGTGTAGCCTTCATTCAGAATTCTGTGAAGAGGCCATGTTCTTTCCCCAGCTCCTTTGTATTTGAACACTAGTCTTTCTGGTAGCTGTCTGTAGGCATCTATTCCCCTTACATCCTCCAGCTCATCCAGATAGAGTTCAATGTCTGAAAATTCTTTTATGTCACAGATGTGAACATAATCATCTTTAGAGTTTTGAGGTTTGGACTTAGGCTTCTGTGTGAATTTGATTGAGGCTTTAGAGGGTGTTGATTTGATTCTTCTTTTCTGCTTCTTTGATGGTGGAGAAGAGGTTAGGAAGGTGGGCAATTTGATGGTGTCCCAATCAATTGGTTCCTCCTTGGGAATGATTGTTTCACCATGAATGTTCATGAAGGGGTCAGGTACAATGGGTTCAGAAATAGAGGATAGTGGTTTGGATATTGATTGGGTTTCTTCAGTCTTATCTACCTTCTTTCTCTTTGCATTGACCTTCTTTCTTTTCCCTTTCTGCCATTCTTCCTTACTTCTTTCCTCCATCTCAGTACCAACCATGTCCCCCATAGCTTCATCTTCACCTTTGTCTTCAATTTCTTTCTGATCTTCAGCCTGACTTGACTCTAGCTGTTTTACAAGCTTTGCTTGTGCTCTTTTGTCAGCCTTTAGCTGTTTGGCTTCTTCCTTCAACCTTTTGGTTTCTTCCTTCTTGGCTATTGAGAATTTGGGATGTCCTTGCATCACACATATGCTCTTTCCCTCTCTGAAAATAATAGCCATGTTTCTCCTTATAGCCTCATCCATGGTCTCTTTGAGATATGCAATACTTCTTCCTAAAAGCTTGTCCTCATCTGCTTTTGGAAGAGGAAAATCCACCTCTTTTAGAGGATTCTTTGTAGAGTCCTTATTGGATCTGTTGTTGGGCTTGAGAACCATAGGTTGCAGATCTTTGGAAGAAGTTTCTCCATCCTTATGCCTCCCTACTGGCTTGAGTTCCATAATAATTGATTCCACTTTTGTGCTGTGCTTCACAGATTGTGATTGAGAAGTTGTAGAACCAAATATTAGTTGCATCTTTTCATCAATCTTCTTCCTTTGCTCTTTGACTTGCAATTCAGCTGCTTCTATCTGGATTAGATCAATTCCATCTAGCTTTCCTTTGACTTGAATTGGTGGAGAAGTTGTGATGACAGGAACTAGCACTTGAGAAATCTGAACTGTTGTAGATGGCTCTCCTTCCCCTTCCCCTTTATTCTCCCCCTTTTTGTTATCATCAAGGGTAGGGGTCAAGCCTTGTGCTTGTGCCAGCAGCATGAGTAGATTTGTTTGAGTTTATTGATTCTGAAGAATGGTGACCATAGAGTCTTCAATGATTTGAACCCTATCTTCCAATCTGGCCAGCCTCTTGTCAGCATCAGAGGTCTTTCTTAGTCTCCCCAACAAATCTTGCATAGTACCATAGGGTATAACTGAATCCAATTTCTCAGCATTGTAGGATTTCAGATTAGCAATGTCCAGCTTGAGCTCATCCACACTTAGATTTTGCTGGTAATGCTGCAACTGCAAGAGATGCAGAGATTCCAGATGAGCTTGAAGAATTGCCTTGGTACCAGCATCCTGAGTCTCCTGAATGGCCTGCTGAATTGTCATGACTTGTTTGACCAAAGTGATACCAAACTCTCCTGGTGTTGATGGTTTTGCCCATGCCCATGCAGGAAGATTAGGAACAGAACTTGGGCCTGCTACTCCCCCTAAGTTCATGCTCTAATTCAAAGAATTAGAGTCATCATCATTAGAATTTACTCCAAATTCTTCAGATGGCTCACCAGCTTGAGAAGGCAGCCTGTTGACAGCAGCTTTGTCTCTGAGAAGAGATTCTGAAGTGTGTACAATGTGTAGTGTCTGTTCTGCCTCCACATTGCCCTGTGCAGCCAATAATTGATAGGCTGAAACAGGGTGAGTAAAAGTGTCAGCATCCTAGGAAATGTTATCAATGACAGCTTTGTAGTGTTGTTGAAATTGTCTTCCCTTATCTGCATCATCCACTTTCATTAACTCACTAGCAATGGCTGGATCCACCCTTATAGCTTCTGTACCTGCCTTTTCTCTCAATTTCTCTCTTTTCTTGCATCAGGGGCTCCCTCTGGCTCACACACACCCTCACACCCTCACCTTTACCTTCTAAGGTGGCACTCCTCTCACTTACTTTTGCCATGCTGGAAGAAATAGCATGCATTTGGTGACTCTCAACCTCTCCTTTTGCCTGGGAGCAACCCAGCCTCTCACTCAAAAAATCACTCCCTTCCCTCAAGCCTAAAAGTGATAGTATAGTTGTCATGTCCTCTACAATTGGAGTTGTTTCTTATAAGTGTGTAGAGGCCATCAACGGATAGGGAGTATCCGTTGAAGTGGAAACTGATGGTATCAACGGATAACTGCTGTTAAGCTTATCCGTTAAAGAACAACCACTTGTCAGCGGATGAGAGATATCCGTTGAAGAAGGAAATGATGTAGAGATAGAAAGTGATATAATTGTTGAATCTGTGTGGATTGATTTTAAGTGAGGTGACACAGATTCTGCAACTACATCTGAAAGAATTGGCTGATGATCCAACAAATCATCTAAAAGATGATGATCACCAGGTTTTGAGTGGGGCTCCTCCCTGAGTTTTAATGAGGGAGAATCAGGAATTAATGTGAATATCATATCCACATCCAGAGAGGGTGTTGGAGAGTTTGAGGAATGGTGTGTGTCTATATTGAGAGAATGGGGCTGTGATTCCACATTTGCTGGAATCACATCAAGCTGAATTTGAGAAGGCACAGATACTGGTGGGTGTATCTGTGTTGTGTGTGTCCCTTTTGTGGAAACTAGGGTTTTGGCCTTCTTCTTCCTTGAAAAGGCTTGAATTGGTGAATGTGTAGCTGCAGTGTCCCTCCCTCTTTTGTTCTGTGTCCCTGGATGGGGACTATTTTCAATAGTTACATCCTTTTGGGAGGATTCAACTAGGGATGTGCTGGACTCCTTTTGAACCACTACAGTCTTTTGAGAGACTGTGGCTTGGCTGGAATGGGTACCACTCACCTCTCCCACCTTATCCTGGGGGGCTTTTTGATGTTCACCCCTCCCCTCACCACTCACACCCTGTTCACTCCCTTCAGGGTTTATGGTAGTTGTTACAACTGTTGTCTTTCGAGAAACAACAGAGGTAGGTTTCTTTGACTTGACTTTGGAGATTTTAGATTTGGTGGCTTTGGTAGGAGCCTGTTTGGACAATGACACAGGTTCCATAGCCACACTGAAAGGCAAAGAAACATTGGGGTTGGAAATAGTAGGAGTTATAGAAACATTTACCTCACTTACCTGTGGTGCATTCATGATTGGCAAGTATACCAATGGCACCTGATTGTTGAGGTTCATTCTCAAAAGGTCTGCAAGGACCCTTTTCTCTTGTGCCCAGCATTTGAGTTTATTATTCTCATTGGATATAACCAAACCTTCAGCAACATGGTTAGCCAATAACATAAAGAATCTAGCAAAGTAGATGTTATGTGGTCTATTAGCTTTGTTACCTAATCTGGAACCTAATTCTAGCATAACACAGTTGCTAAAATTAAAGTACCTATCAGAAACTAGCATATAGAGCATATTAACAAGAGATAAAGTGATAGCATCAAAATTGCTAATCTTCCCAGAGAAAACCTTAATAAAGGCATCTCCAAGAGAACTCCATTCTTTCCTAAGGCCTTTTCTTCTAATACTACCTAAACTAGCAGAATCAAAAGCATAGCCTATGGAATCTAGCATAGCAGAGACATCTTTATCAGTGTGTGGTGTCATGGCATTATTCTCAGGCAACATAAAGCAAGATTGTAAATCATTACAATTAATGCAATAGTCCTTACCTTTGAGAGAGAAGGCAATAGTCATATCTGTGGAGTTGAACTCTGCAGTTGTCCAAATCTCCTCAATCACTTCACAGTAGATGGTTGGGGCTTCCAGCATTATATAGCTCAGTTTGCAGTTCTTGATGAAGTCCATCATCTTGTGATAATCAGAATGGGCTTCCTTCTTTTCAACTAAGACTATGAAATTATTCTTTTCATAAACAAATCCTATTTGAGACATAATTTTGACTACTGGTGCCATTTTTGTGAGTAGAGGTTGCAGAGAAGAACTTGAGAATTGAGAGAGAAAGAGAATGATAATTGCAAGAAAGCGTAAAGTGAAAATAAGAATTCAATTGGGCTTTTATACTTTCTTGAATTAAAACACAAATTAAAATAATTAAATGATACTTTTAAGTAAGTGAAAGCCGTTCAGGAATAAATGAAACTGTAGAAATTCTGAAAACTACCGTAAATACAAATACATACAACACTGTATATCTGTATCAACGGTTGAGTAAAAGAATCAACGGCTGTGACTCACTAACGTGACACATCAACGGATAAGGTAAATAGTTATCCGTTGATGAACAACACTATTTTATCCGTTGAAGGATAAAATTACCAGAAATGTATTTGTCTTTCAACGGATAATGAATATCTGTTGATAGAACAATTTTGGCTTTCAACGGATAGGGAATATCCGTTGATAGGATAAGTCTTGATTAAAGCCAACTTTGTTCTTGCAGCAAATTCATTTCAGGCTACAAGACAGATTGCATAGATGACATAGATTATGAATAGTTAAGCATACCTAACTCACTTACTAATCTTGTGAATGTTGATTCATCAAGTGGCTTGGTAAATATGTCTGCAATCTGCTTTTCACTTGGAACAAAATGAAGTTCCACTGTACCTTTCATCACATATTCCCTAATGAAGTGGTACTTGATATCAATGTGTTTGGTTCTTGAGTGTTGCACTGGATTTTCAGTAATGGCAATGGCACTTGTGTTGTCACAAAATATTGGAATTTTGTCAACAGCTATACCATAGTCAAATAACTGATTCCTCATCCACAGTATTTGTGCACAGCAACTACCAGCTGCAATGTATTCAGCTTCAGCTGTTGATGTGAAAACGGAATTCTGCTTCTTGCTGAACCATGATACAAGCTTGTTTCCTAGAAATTGACAGGTGCCTGTTGTGCTTTTCCTGTCTAATTTGCAACCTGCATAATCTGCATCTGAGTAGCCAATTAGATCAAAACCAGACTCTCTAGGGTACCAAATTCCTAGATTTGGAGTCCCTTTGAGATATCTGAAAATTCTTTTAATAGCCACTAAGTGAGATTCTTTAGGGTCAGCTTGAAATCTAGCACAGAGACATGTAAAAAATAGAATATCAGGTCTACTGGCAGTTAAATATAAAAGTGAGCCAACCATGCCTCTATAACTTGTAATATCCACAGACTTTTCAGCCTTGTTTAATTCAAGCTTGGTGGCAGTGGCCATGGGAGTTTTTGCAGGTGAACAATCCATTAAGTCAAACTTTTTTAAAAGATCATAAATATATTTAGTTTGACTAATGAAAATTCCACCACTAACTTGTTTAACTTGTAAACCAAGAAAGTAAGTTAGCTCTCCCATCATGCTCATTTCATATTTACTTTGCATTAATTTAGCAAACTTTTTACAAAGTTTATCATCTGTAGATCCAAATATAATATCATCTACATAAATTTGTACAAGTATCTTAGAGCCATTAACATTTCTAAAGAAGAGAGTTTTGTCAACAGTGCCTCTTGTGAAGTGATTATCTAGAAGGAACTTTGATAAAGTCTCATACCAGACTCTAGGTGCTTGCTTTAGTCCATAGAGTGCTTTCAACAAATAATACACATTGTCTGGAAAATTTGGATCTTCAAAACCTGGAGGTTGGCTTACATAAACTTCTTCCTCCAATTCCCCATTTAGAAATGCACTCTTGACATCCATCTGATAGACTTTGAAATTGGCATTAGCTGCATAGGCTAGAAAAATTCTGATGGCTTCAAGTCTTGCAACTGGAGCAAATGTTTCATCAAAATCTATTCCCTCTTGTTGAGAATAGCCTTTGGCAACCAATCTGGCTTTATTCCTTATGACAATGCCATTTTCATCTATCTTGTTTCTGAATACCCATTTTGTGTCAATAGAACTCTTATTCTTTGGCTTGGGTACCAGCTTCCACACTTTGTTCCTCTCAAATTAGTTTAGCTCCTCTTACATAGCTAAAATCCAATCTGGATCCAAAAGAGCTTCTTCCACTCGCTTAGGTTCCTCCTGTGATAGAAAGCTACTATACAGACATTCATCTTGAGTAGCCCTTTTAGTTTGTACTTTAGATGTAGCATCACCAATGATCAGTTCAAAGGGGTGATTCTTGGTCCATTTCCTTTGAGGTGGTAGATTAGCCCTTGATGAGGTTGCCTCAGTATTGTCATGATGTGAGATAGAATGTTGATTTGTTGAAACTCCCCCTGAGTTGCTGATCCTTTGAAAGGAATTGGGAGTTCTATCAACTGATGAGGTGAAGTGATTATCCGTTGACAGACTGTGATCAACGGATGCTTCGTTATGAACTTCAACGGATGATGCACTTTGTCTTTCAACGGATGCTACATTGCTTCTTTCAACGGAAGCTGAATTTTGACTTTCAACGGATGCAGTATTATGTGCATCATCCAAAGGCAGACTCTGGTTTTTTCTTGAGATGCCTTCTTCATCATTCTCATCTTCACTATCATCACAATATATCTCAATATTGTCAAATTTGAGTCCTTCATGATGTCCCTCATCTGTTAGTTCATCAATCTTTTTATCATCAAACACAACATGTACAGATTCCATGATAATGTTGGTTCTTAGATTGTAGACCCTATATGACTTTCCAGCAGAATAACCAACAAATATTCCTTCATCAGCTTTTACATCAAACTTTCCTTTGTGATCAGATTGATTCCTTAAGACGTAACATTTGCAACCAAAGACATGTAGAAAGTTTAAAGTTGGTTTTCTTCTCTTGAATAATTGATAGGGAGTCATGCATTTTGCTTGATTGATTAGAGAAATATTCTGAGTATAACATGCACAGTTAACAGCCTCAGCCCAAAAATAAGTTGGGAGCTTTGACTCCTCAAGCATTGTCCTTGCAGCTTCAATTAGTGATCTGTTCTTCCTTTCCACCACACCATTTTGTTGTGGAGTTCTTGGAGCTGAGAACTCATGCATGATCCCATTTACTCCACAGAACATCTTCATGGTTGAATTCTTGAACTCAGTTCCATTGTCACTCCTAATATTCCTTACTTTGTAATCAGGATGATTGTTGACTTGTTTGATATGATTGATGATGATTTCACTAGCTTCATCCTTTGATCCAAGAAAATAAACCCATGAAAACTTTGAGAAATCATCTACAATCACTAGGCAGTATCTTTTCCTTAAAATTGACAATACATTGACTGGTCCAAAAAGATCCATGTGTAGAAGTTGCAGTGGTTCATCAATTGCAGATTCAAGCTTCTTACTGAATGATACTTTCTTTTGCTTTCCTTTCTGACAAGCATCACACAGTCCATCCCTTGTGAATTCCACTAGAGGCATTCCTCTAACTAAGTCCTTTTTGACTAGATCATTCATTGTCTTGAAATTCAAATGGGACAGCTTCTTGTGCCATAGCCAACTTTCAACTGGACTTGCTTTGCTGAGAAGACAAGTAATGGATTCTGCATCTGTAGAGTTGAAATCAGCTAAGTACACATTTCCTTTTCTAACTCCAGTTAGAACCACTTTATTGTCCTTTTTACTTGTGACAATACAGGCTTCAGAATTGAAGGAAACAGTATTCCCTCTATCACATAGTTGACCGATGCTCAATAAATCATGTTTGAGACCATCAACCAATGCAACTTCATCAATGATGACATTTTCTTTTGAAATCAAGCCATATCCCATAGTGAATCCTTTGCTGTCATCTCCAAAGGTTATGCTAGGGCTAGCTCTCTCCTTAAATTCTGTGAGCAGGGTGAAATCTCCTGTCATGTGTCTTGAACAACCACTGTCCAAGTACCATAGATTCCTTCTTTGTCCCTGCACACAACAAAATCAATCAAGTTGATTTTGGTACCCAAGTTTCCTTGGGTCCAGCCTTGTTAGTCTTTTTCCTAGACTTCATTCCTCCTGCATCTTTTGACTTAGGTAACTTTGGGTCAACCTTGGTCTCAGATGTGGTTGGTTGAAGTGTAGGGTTAGTCACAGAATCATTTAACACATTTGATTGAATTTGATAAGGCATAGGTTGTGCAAACATGTTATTCCACATAGGCATATTGTATGGCATTTGAGGCATACTAAATGCAGTAAAGTAAGGATTGTTAATGTATGGCATGTTTGCAAAATGTGCATGGGGATTCTGGTGAGACATAACAGGCATAGCATGCAGAGGTGACATAGACATGTTAGGCATGGAGGGATTTGAAGGCATGGGAGCATTTTTAACAGATTTGCAATTATCAGATAGGTGATTAACACTTTTACAATGTACACAGCTTTTTCTAGGAGCATACCTATCAGGTGTGTAATTGTTATGTTTATTAATCCCTACCTTCCCATTTCTTTTAGATTTTCTTTTAGTTTCCTTCTTATCCTCAACCAACTTAAGCCTATCTTTCAACTGATCTAAAGTCATGTGTCCTATATTCACCTTACTGACATCTCTGGATGTGCTAGCTCCTTCTTTGACAAAGTTCTTGAGAGTTGAATCATTCTTTTTATTTTTAAAAGAACTTGCCTGTTTTAATTGATGAGCCTTCAACGGATGCTCCTTTTCTTCCTTCAACGGATAACTTTCATCCTCCGTTGATTCCACATCCGTTGACAATCCATCAATTAATTCTAATTTCTTTTTGTTTTTCTTCCAGGCATCCTCACAGAATGATTCAATTCCCTGAACCTTGGCAATTTGAGCACCAACATCCCTAGATGTTTTCCAGGCCTTGATTACCTCTTGCTCACTTTCTAACTGTTTAGAAAGAATTTCTACTTTCTTAACAGCTTCTTCTAGTTCACTCTCGACAATCAAGCATTTAAGTTTAATCTTTTCAAGCTCAATTACCTGACTCTCTAACACAGCATTCCTATCACTTAAAAGCACATTATTTTCTTTGATCCTAGTGTTTTCTTTAGCTAGTGATTTAAGAGAAATACGTAAATGATATAATTCATTGGACATATCATTTATGGCTTCATTGCATTCATGTTTAGAAAGCTGAGAGAGATCAGTAGTAATTACCTGGTTGCTTGATGAACTAGTTTCATTTTCATCAGAATTAGCCATCAGGGCTAGGTTGACATATTCCACATCATCATCTTCATTTACTCCATCTGCTGCCCAATCATCTTGAGTGAGAAAAGCTCTTTCATTTTGTTTGAGCAAATCAAAATACTTCCTTTTGTAATCAACTTGCTCAAATTTCTTTTTCTCAGAATTTGGCTTCCTACACTCACTTGCAAAGTGTCCACTAATGCCACAGTTGTAACATTTGAACTTTGATTTGTCCACCATGTTTTTGTTTGGCTTAGTGAACTTTGTGTTTTTCCTGAACTTCATCTTTGCAAACCTCCTGGACAGAAAGGCCAGATGTTCATCAATATCATCAGATTCATCCTGACTGGAATTGTCTTCATCCTCAGCAACTTGCTCTTTACCCTTGCTTGATTCTGATTTGCTTGTGCCAATTTTGAGACTTGGCATTGTCTTTTCCTCATTTCTGGCTTCAACTTTTTCACTGTCAGCTACAAGTGCAACTGATCCTCCTTTTCTCTTTCCCTTTTCCAACAGCTCATCTTGCTCCATCTCAAGTTCATAAGTCTTCAAAATTCGATATAATCTTTCAAGTGTGAAGTCCTTATAATCTTGAGAATTTCTTAGAGAAACAGTCATAGGCTTCCATTCCTTTGGTAGAGATCTTAGAAATTTTAGATTGGAGTCCTTGACTTGGTACACTCTCCCATACAGCTTTAATCCATTCAATAGTTTCTGAAATCTGTTGAATGTATCATTCAATGATTCTCCTTCTTCAAAGTGGAAATATTCATATTGTTGAATGAGAAGCTGCATTTTGTTTTCTCTAACTTGCTCAGTGCCTTCACAGATAAGCTGCACAGTATCCCAAATTTCCTTAGCAGTTTGGCTATTGATGACATTGTCAAACATATCTTGATCCAGGCCATTAAACAAAATGTTCATGGCTTTCTTGTCCTTGTGGACCTCTTCAATATCTTCAACAGTCCATTCTGCCTTTGGCTTGGGAATAGACTGTCCAACAGTAACTGTAGCAGTAGCAGCTGTGGCCACCTTGTGTGGGATGTGAGGACCATTCTCAATGCAGTTGATGTAGCTTTCATCTTGAGAGAGAAGATGTAAATGCATCTTCACCTTCCAGTGATGATAGTTATCTCTTTCCAGGATTGGAATCTTTACACCAATATCCTTCTTACTCATGCTGTTAGCAGAATAGATCTTTAAACTCTTTGTATGTTAAGAGCTGGCTCTGATACCAATTGTTATTCCCAGTGGACTAACAATGAGATTTACAGAAGGGGGGGTTGAATGTAAATCTCAAAACTTTTTCAAGTTTTGAGCAATTTGTAAGACTAAGTGTTTGAGTGATCAAATGTGTGTAAATTGCTTGGAGCTGATGCAGACAGATATATATATTTAAACACAAATGTAATGAACACAAAGAACTTAAAAACTTTTCTGGTGGATTTGTTGTTCCACCAGAGATGTGTTATTTCAGAAAATCTGTGATTCAAAATTAAATCACAGCTACTTCCTAGTACAAACTAGATGATTTTCTCTCTTGATATTTCTAAACAGCTCAGGTAAAATTCACATCTAATTACTAGCTGTTACTTGGTTTATATAACACCAAGTTTACAAGTGAAGACAAAGATAAAGTACAATAGGACAATAGTTCTCCACTTGTTTCTATTCTATTTTTATCCAGTGTAATATGGAATTATCTGTTGACTTTCCATTATGAACCAGACTAAAAACGGCTGCTTTTTCTGCTGTTCCTGAAATAGGCTACCACATCTCTGTCAATCCATGTGCCTCTGTCAGCTTTGTTAACTATCACTATCAACTGCTATGAGACTGAGCATCCGTTGAAGCTTTCATCCGTTGATGGCTTTATCCATTGATGCTCTAGCAGTGCATCCGTTGAAGCTTTCATCCGTTGATGGCTTTATCCGTTGATGCTCTAGCAGTTCATCCGTTGAAGCTTTCATCCGTTGATGGCTTTATCCGTTGATGCTCTAGCAGTTGAAGCTTTATCCGTTGAAGCACTTATCCGTTGAAGCGTTAGAGACATCCGTTGACACTTCTTCACTTATACAAAATTACAAGGCATGAAATATTTACAATTAGCCCTCCTACTTGTACATCCATTAGTAGTTAACATGACTGATTATCTCCTAACAACATCTAAGAATTACAGCTTGAAACCAGAGAGTGAGATGTGCTACAATACCAAACTTATTGCTAAGTAAGGCTACTCCTTCAACGGATAGCCAAGATGGTCTTATCCGTTGAGGCTACAAACACTAGATTTCTACTTAAGTGTTTTGCTGAACTTATCATCAAACTAATACACATATTCCTAACAAATATTACTTGAATATTCATTCGAGGACTTATGACTCACTTTATATTATTTATTGAATATTATTTGAATATTCATTCGAGGGCTTATGACTCAGTTTATATTATTTAATGAATATTATTTGAATATTCATTTGAGGATCTATGACTCCGATTATTTTCTGAGATATATTCTTTATTTTATTAAAAGAATAAGGTGTCGATAATCAAACTTATTTTTGAATATTCAAATAAAGATAGTACTTTCGTATAAGTATATCTTTGGTTATTTAATACTCATTTCCAGTATAAGTTTTACAACTTCTACTTCAATTATTTGTATAAAGATTATTCTTTAAGGGAATATTATTTAAATAGTAATATTCTGATATTTTCTAATATATTGGGACTGATTTACTTTATTAAATCAGCATTACTCCAAACACTCTTTAAAGTGTTTTCGAGTCTTTAAAATGATTTTTAAAAGTTAGAGCGGATCCCAAAACTCACTTTTTTTTATATATTTAAGATCTTCCTTTTAAAAGGGGATTTAAATACTCGCTCAAAACCAGAGGGATCCGGCTCTGTGGTGTATTTTATATTCGCAACAAGGTTGCGGTTTTGGTAAATGAATTGATTACTTACCCAACGTTTGGGAAGTAAGTCCATCTATCGAGTTGGCATAAGCAACATGGGCTCAGTGGGCGTCCATGATAGTGTAAGTGGCTCAGTGGGAGTCCATCAAATGAATAAGTGGCTGAGTGGCAGTCCAGCATAAGGTCCTATTGCGACCAGGGTGATGACCAGTGGGGAATTCATCCATCTACTAGTAGAAAAGGTTACTTATTGGTATCTTTGCCTGATCAGCAAGATATCGGGTTTATGCCACAATTCTTTTTCCTTCCAAAAATTTATTGGATGTTACAAACCCTGTTCACACTTTACATGACAGAGGTTTTCAGGAAATGTATAAAGAAGATGTATATATGGATATGTATATATTGGAACTTAATGAAGTATATCATAACTTCATTTCCTTCAATAATACTTCAAAGATTAATCTATTCAAATCTTGTCTTGTAGTCTCATCTATGTGATGAACTGTTGAAAGCTCATTATAACTTGAACGGTGGTAGTTCAAGTAGTATTTGGAAAAGATATAAGTATATTGGAGTATCTTGTAACTTCATCTTTTAAACTTATATCTAGTAAATGATTATCTTATGCATGTCAAAGATTTTCAGAAAAACGTTGAGAAAGGTTAGATATATGAGATCACCTTGCAATGATAGTTTTATACAGTTATAACCTGGAACTCTGTGTATATTATGCATGGAAGAGGACTTCCAAGATTTTGAAAAGTATATATGTATATATACTGAATATTTTGCGACTTCATCGCATTAAGATATCAAACTTGGTTCATTTCTTTCGACCAAGACTTTCATGAGTACTATGAGAAGGCTCATATATTGTGAATCATTATACATATTATTTTGGTGGGCTTGCTGCTCACCCTTGCTTTCTTCTTTCATCACACAATAACAGATAGAAAAGATGAACAGGACCAAGCTCCCGATTCGCAAGCGGTTAGAAAACGTTCTGCAGTCTTCTGGAAGCGTTGATGCCACCGTAGCTGAGGTAGGAGCTACCAATAGGCTAGGTTTTCAACTATTGATGAACCAGACTTATGTATAATATGAATTGTAATAATGGCAAGGAATATGTAAATTTATTCAGAACTCTTTTAAGGTGTAACGGTTTATAATTGTGGAATATAAGGACTTGTGTTATTTTTGAGTGTTCATCTCTGAGACTATAACTTGTGGTGTGTGTGTTTATTGTGGGGTCACAGTACAGAGTAGTTGATTATTTATTAAGATTGGGTGCTATTAAGGGAAATGGAACTCGTGACAACCTGGATCCCTGACCCCGGATTTGGGGGTGTTACAGCAGCTCTTAACCAAAAACAACGATTTACATATGAAAATAAAGCTGGGATTTCCAACAATCTAATAACACTAACTACACCAACAAACAATCAGTGTACAACCCAGAAAATCGAAAAAAAAAAACCAAAAATTCAAGAAGTCGTTTGTAATACTACGGGGGTTATATTTATCAATTCTACATACCACTCCATTTAAAATTAAATGATAAAGCTTTACCAAGCATCCAAATCAACAAACGATTCTTAGATTAAGAATCCCCATTTTCGATCATAAACCCTAAATAACGAATTGAACAATCGTTTTTATGATTTGATGGCAGATATAGATAGAGCATGAAAATATGAACATTTTGGTTACTCATACTTCGAATTCTGAAATCTGCATCACGTTCAAATTTGACTTTGATTTTCAGAATTCTCTAAGAATACCAAGAACACATATTCAAATATTTTTCAGAAAAATCAAACTTCAATTACTACATGATATTGAACTCTATTTTTGAAGTATAATATATGAAATTGACCAGAAAAACATGCTCTACAACATGGAATCATCAAATCATATCAACAACATCAAGAACACAAATTCATAATTTAATCTATAATTAATTCAAATTAAAATAATTAAATAAGAAAAATACCTTGATTTCTGGACAAAAATTGATGATTGAATTAAAAAGAAGATTTCGAGAGCTTCGTTTTGATATATTACACGCTTAAATCAGAGTTCGGTAACGCCTTCGTTCGTGCGTTTGATTCTCAGGAACGTAACATTTTCTAGGGTTTTCTCTGTATTTACGGTATTTTTTACTTGTTGCAAATGAATAAACGAATAAAATGAAATAAGAAATAAGCTATTTATATTTACGGAATATTGGTTCGTTCTGGATCATTTTGGATCATTAAATTAGTTGCTTAGCCGCTAAGTAACTGCAATAACGATCCGATTTGATATCAGTTTTGGATAATTATCCCAACCGGGCTTTTTATAAAACACTCTATACGAAAATAATGTAATAATATCTCAACTTTTGAAAATACGGGTTTCGTTGATTTACCGAAATGATTGTCGTATCGAAAATCTTACGCCGGGCCGCGCACGGGTCAAACCGTAATCAGGATCGAAAAAGTCAAAACACGGAAAATGTCCGGAATTACCAGATTAGGTTAGAAAGGAGTTTTCGGAAGAGTTTCGGGTTGTAAAAACGTAAAAACGGTTGAAGTCGGATGATTCCCGGCTTTATAAAATAATTTTGTAATTATTCAGAAAATAATTAATATTTCATAAATCATTATAAAATCATTCAACACTCCAAAAATTAGCAGAAAAATACCTTAATTATCTATATTTTATTCTGGACATATTAAAATTAACATACTCACATTTTATTACATAGAAACATCCAAATATTATTATCAAACACTAGATAATTCACCAAAAATTCATATAATATTCACATAATAATCATATATTGATAAAAATAATTACACGTTATTTCCCGGATGTTACACTAAGTGCCATTGTGTTTAAATTTTGGTTTATAAATAGGTTGAGTTGGTAAGAATATATTATAATGGGGTTATTATTATTTGTGTAGGATCTCGAGACGAGGATAAACTTGCCATTAAGGTCGAGTAAAGCTTCCAGTTGCTCCTACCTGCCAGTCAAGTCCAGCCTTTCTCAAGGCAAGTGATTCAACCTGGCCTTTTCGTTTACACTGCAAGTGTGTGATAACTAGTTCATATATATAATGCGAGTATTTTAATTCACCTTGATATACATGAACCAAGTGGTTTCGAATCTATATCT
Source organism: Apium graveolens (assembly GCF_009905375.1). NCBI lineage: Eukaryota > Viridiplantae > Streptophyta > Magnoliopsida > Apiales > Apiaceae > Apium > Apium graveolens. Next base: position 109,363,602 of record NC_133655.1, read on the forward strand.
GTAGTATATGAAAATGACATGAACCCTCAAGTATTTATTTCAAGTAGTTTAACTCTACTTGAAGATTGCTATGCAAGTAAATCAAAAGTCCTATCATGCTAATATACCCAAGTAATTGTGATGTTGAACCATGTGTAAGTTATACTCAGTAATTTTATCTTAATACCTAAAAGATAGTCATTCCTTAACGATTATCCATGATTGTTTGATAACCCTATCTTTACCTTAAAGCATGACACTCTGTTATACCTTGAGTTAATGCTCACCTTCTCTATATCTTAATACCTATACCTCATTTGGAACCATTAATGCTTACTTTCTCTATATTTTTAAATACCTATGTCTTACCTGGAAACACTACCTAGAACCTCGTTTGACCTTGTTCCTTCATATTATCCGATAACCTTGCTAAATCTCACTGTCAAAATTCTTGTATATAGAAACCTTGCAATTCCCTTGATGAAGTATAGTCTAGTTGATCATGGCCTTGAAATTTAGTGGACCTTTTCCCTGTGCTTCAAAGTTGATCTAGAACCCTTGATAAAGATGCTCACTGTTTAAGAAATTAACCGTCACCTGGCATCAGTTTTTAATAAAATAAAAAGTTAAAATTTGGATTTCCAGTCCCAAAGGGGGACAAATATTTTCTTTAAATAGTGGATCTGGACTGAGACGCAAGTCCTTTCTTCTCTTAATTTTTAGGCTTAAAAGTTGCCTAGGGATCCCATTAATGTTCTAGAACCCAGCGAGGTTCGGGATTACTTCGCGGCTGATCACCGGCTGTAATCCGTAGCATCATAAAATGGTTTTTGATAAAGAAATGATTTGAATGGTTTTGTTACAAATAAATGATGCCATCACTCAAAAGTTTATCTCTTGCTATTATTAGCTCTACCTTCACATTGTTATTCTTATATCTCGATTTATGTTTTATATTGTATTGTATAGCACTTGTTGAGCATTTGGCTCACTACTTACTTTCACCCTGATATTTCAGCTAGCAGATATGGTTAGATTCAAGCAGACAGCGCATAAGACTTGTGATGTCAATGCATATGTTCGAGCTCAGGTAGATTAGTGATCATTTTGTGTGAGGACTCCATATTAGAAATCAGGTTGAAATAGTTAATAGTGTTGGGCTATTCCAAACCCTAAATTGTAAGATCTTGGATTTAGTTGTATTTACTTTCTTTTGTTATCTATTGTATAAAATATTGTTAAATCGGGGCGTGACAGGATTTTGATCCAGAAGACTTCTACTCTGCATGGGGCTGCTATATATACATAAATAAGTTCTTTTTTTATAACCAGACATACCAGAGCACAAGGAGAAGGCGTAAGAAGACCGTTTTAGCACATTTCAACCAAGGCAAAGAAGATCTAGTTTTAACTTGTGATTCTTTGTTTAAGTTTTAACGTTGGATGCTAGTTTTCTTATTCTTGAACCTCTACTCTTGTTTTGTACTTTGTTTATTATTCGTTTATAAAGACTACGTTTATTATACCATGCTTGCATCGGAACCTATGTTGATGATGAGTCCGATTATGGGCTAATCGTTATCGTGGGGTTCTAGCGGATTTATTTATGGATTTCTTTAGTTGATTTGTTTCGATGCCTTAGTGTGTGGTGATTGTATGATGTTCTAGTATTGGTTGTGCGTATTCGTCTTATAAGCATCACGAACTTATAAGATAGTGTGTTAATTCTTAATGAAGCAAAAGTGAATTTAAGGGTTTAGAACTTGCCATGCTAGCATATGTTCATGTGTTATTTGTTATGCATGATTCGTAGGTAATTTTAACCATCTTACTTGCCATGTGTAATCATGATAGATAACTTGTGCGTTAAACTGTTATGTTGTCAAATTCTATAGACATTTAGGGTCTCAATATAATTGGTGTATATCCAACTTCTATCTCTTTTGTGGATGTCTGGTAATATGGTATTCGTGCAACGAAAGTTGGCATTTATCAGTTTCGTGTTATTTGATTAGTGTCATCACCATTACATGCTAAGGTTAAAAATAAAAAGGCTACTAAATGAAGTATTTAATGAAGTTAGAATCTCATGTTCGTCATATATATTAATTCAACCATTCTTATTCTCTTAGTTATATTTTTTAGTTTAATTCTTAGTTATAACAATCTCAATCTGTTAATCATCTTAGCATTGGATAATAATCGTATCATTGTTGCATAAGTGCATAAATTACAAAGTTAACCTAAACCAATCTCTGTGGGAACGAATCTGATTTATATCTTATTGTTAGTCCCAAAGTATCGTAGAAGGGGGGGTTGAATTCGATACCTACAATCTTTTCGATTTGTTTACAAGTTCTTCGTTAAAAGTACAAAATCAAATAAGACACAAAATAATTCGAGGAAGATATTGTTTTATTAATATAATCTTTGAGGTTACTACAATCTAATCAATAAATTGATTAGCTACAATAAATTCAGCAGCATAACAATATGTTTACAAGCTTAATAAATGAGGGGCTTTAATGGAGCTCTCGTAAACTTGATTGTGTTGCTGAAGAAGATGACTGATATTGAATTACATTCATTCAGCTCCTATTGTAGACTTCTAAATAGGTGGCATGTTTGTGCCCACACATTCCATTTAACTTTGCAGTAATTAAAATCAATGAATATAACTCTCCTATGGCGACCAGGGCAAGCTTCTATGGCGACCAGTGTCTCTATAGAGCTCTATGGCGACTGCATATGCTCTATGGCGACCAGTGAACTTCTACGGCGACCATATGAATTCTATGGCGACCAAGAGAACCTCTATGGCAACCATATGAATTCTATGGAGACCAAGAGAACCTCTATGGTGACTAAGTGATCCACCTAAATTCTGTGTATCAGTTAAGGCTTTATGGCGACTAGGTAGTGACAGAGGTTTCTTCTGTGGCGACTAGAGTCTATGGAGACCATTGGTGCCTTAGAGAATCTCTATGGTGACCACTTTGGTGCCTTAGAGAAATTCTCTATGGCGACCAGTTCTGTGGCGACCATAATCTTTGTACACTTCTATGGCGACCTGGGAGAGGACCGTCCTAACTTAGAATATTCTTGCTCTTGTAAACCATTATTCTATGTATCAACATTTCCTTCTGTAACTGAATCAAAATTCTTTCTTGAATACTGATATTTCGGGCACTGGTCTGGTTCACAAATAACCTTCTGATCATTAATCATATAAACCCTGTAAGCTTTAGATTCCAGAGAATAGCCAAGAAATATGCCTTCTTCTGCCTTAGCATCAAACTTTCCTAGATGCTCATTTCCTTCCTTCAGCACAAAGCATTTAGCACCAAACACATGAAAATATTTCAGTGTTGGTTTCTTGTCAGCCATTATCTTATAAGGATTCTTGTCATGATCTTTATTAATCAGGGTACGATTTTCAGTGTAACATGCTGTGTTGACAGTTTCAGCCCAGAAGTAGGTAGGAAGTTTTGATTCACTTAGCATAGTCCTTGCTGCTTCAACCAAGGTACTATTCTTCCTTTCTACTACTCCGTTTTGTTGAGGAGTTCTTGGAGCTGAATACTGTCTTGAAATACCTTTCTCTGTATAGAATTCATTTAGAAATGCATTCTTGAATTCTGTCCCATTATCTGATCTGATCTTTCTGATAGATAATTTCACTTCCATCTCAATTTTCTTTATATGGTCCACTATCAGCTGAGATGCTTCATCCTTGGATTGTAAGAACAACACCCATATGTATTTGGAGAAGTCATCGACCATCACTAAATCATATCTTTTCCTTGATAGTTCTAACACATTCACTGGACCAAATAAATCCATGTGAATCAACTGAAGAGGTTCAGTTATGCTTGTCATTTCATTACTTCTGTGTGATGCTTTCTTTGATTTCCCCATTTCACATGCTTCACGGAGTCCTTCTTGACAGAATTCCATCTATGGTAGTCCTCTCACTAATTCTCTCTTGACCAGAGAGTTTATTGTCTTGAAGTTCAAGTGCGAGAGCTTCTTATGCCATAACCAACTTTGTTATGATGAAGCTTTGCAATAGAAACATCTGATTACTCCATCACAGGTAGACTTCAAGTCAGCTACGTACAGATTACCTTTCCTTACTCCCTGTAAAGTAAGTTTCTCATCTTTCCTGTGAGAGATCAAACATCTTTCTGATCTGAAATCAACATTGTATCCCTTGTCACAAAACTGACTTATGCTCAGAAGATTGTGCTTCAATCCTTCCACAAGAGAGATGTTTTCAATGATGACATTACCAATTTCCAAATTGCCATATCCCTTCGTAAATCTTTTGCTGTCATATCCAAAGGTAACTATAGGGCCAACTTTCTCAACCACTCATGTGAGCAGGGACTTTTCTCCTATCATGTTCCTAGAACACCCACTGTCCAGAATCCACATGATCTTTTCCTTTCTTACCTTACTCTGCAAACACAGATTGATTAAGAAGACTTTGGTACCCAAGATTTCTTGGGTCCTGAAGGTTTAGGGGTAAAAACAGTATCAACAAATGAAACCTTGACAGGCTTAGCTTTCACTTTGACCGACTCCTTCTCAGTGCTAGTCTTATCAGAGATGTTAGACTTGGAGACAGGAGGTACTACAGTCTTAGCATGTGTGTGCTCATTACCCATGCTTATCTTAGTGTTAGTGCAAGTGCTAGCAGTTGCACGAAAAGCTTTAAAAAATTTAGACATGGTAACAAATGCACATGGCATATATCCAACTACACCACAGGGCTCATGAAAGCTAGGCATGTTAGGCATGGAAGGCATACTGGAAGATGTAACAGATTTTACTTTAGCTTTAGTGCATGTATGTGTAAGGTGTGCAACAGAATTGCAATTATTACATAACTTCCTAGATACAGATGAGGAAGATGCATAGTCAAATTTCTTACACCTACCTTGCCATTTCTGTTCTTCTTAGTCTTAACCTTAGCACCCTCACCAGTCTTAGAGTTAACTATGGGGTCCGGTTTCTTAACTGTGTCAGGTTCCTTACTATCCACCTTATTACCTGGGTCAGTTATGGATTTGGCTTTACTAGCTGGAGCCTTATGAGTCTTAGGGGATTCCTCTTCCTTCTCTCTATCTTTAGCAATCAATTCCTCATTGATTAGAAAACTTACTTCATCCAAAGGTTCTGAAACAGATGAAGATACATCATCCTTAATAACATATGGAACCTTTTCTGAGACAAACATGTTTATCTCAGATGTACCACAATGTTTCTTACTATTCAGCTTAGAACATTCAAGTCCTATTGAAGTCTTAGATTTAAATCTTTGACTATCTATTACTACCTCCGTCCCACCGGGTTCTCTACGTTTACTATTTGCACGTATTTCGAGGCTTCTATAAAGTATGGTTTCATAATGTTTTTTTAAAATTTTCTTTTTTGAATAAAAGTTTAAACATAAAATTTTTATTCAGAAAAAAAAATTAAAAAATATTATGGAGTTATGTTTTCAAGAATCATTGAAAAGCATGCCGAAAAGTAACGTATAGAATTCAATGGGATAGAGGGAGTATCTCCTTCTAAGTCAAAGCTGCTTTCTTAAACGCCTGTAACTTCTTTTCTAAGTCAGCAATTTGGGTTCTAAGAATGGCTTCTATGTCTGCATTGCATTTAACCTTATTCTCTAGATATTCATTCTTTTGCTTAAGGTCTTCTAGTCCAACTACAAGCAATTCTAGTTCTTCATTCCTAGAGGTTAAACTCTCAGATTTAAAAACTAACTTATCATTTTCAAGTTTATATGCAAGCATGCTTGTATAAATATTATACAATTCTAAAGTAAGTTCATGCACAGTAGATTTGTATTCAGAAACAGTCATATCTATAGTGGTAAGTTCAGGAACCTGAGATGATTATGATGATTCATCTGCAGAGTCTGCCATAAGAGCCAGATTCACATACTCTTTCTCTTCATCCAAATTAGTATCATCCCATATTTTTCCTTCAGCAAAAGTATGCTCTTCCCTTTTCCTTCACCACATAAGCATTCAGCTTCTATTTCGGCTTCTCATTCTTCCATTTCAAATCTTCATAAGTTTCCTTCTTTTCATAGGAGTCATTTGATTTTGCTGCCTTGGGCTTTCTGCAATCAGATGCAAAGTGCCCTAACTTATTGCAGTTGTAGCGTCTAGTTTTGCTCTTATCTATCCAACTTGACTTGTAGCCTCCTCTGGAGCTTGACCCTGATGAGTAGCTTCCTTTCTGAAATCTTCCTGATGAACCCCTTGGTTTATAGTTGGGCTTTCTTCTGAATCTAACATGACTAAATTTAGCAGCCATGTATGCCATAGATTTGTCCTCCAACTGTACAAGTTCTTCCTGAGTGTAAAACTCATTTTAAATCCTCTGGCTCACCATGAGCAATTTCAGCTACGACAATTTCTATAATTATTGAGGAGGGTGCAACCTTACTTTCTTGGATTTCAGGTTCACGAACTACAAGTGCAGTGGTTTTTGAAAGTGTCGTACTCTTACTGTCAATAGAACCAGGTCCATAGATAATAGCTCTCTGCTCTTGCTCCAGCTCATGTGTTCTTAGCTTTCCATACATCACATCCAGGGACATAGTAATAAAATATGCCATTTCCCTGATTGAAGTGTTCTTTTGTTCTAAGTGAACTGGGAGCTTCAACATGAACTTTCTGTTAGACTCTCGTATAGGGTAAACTTTCCCTTGCAGCTTTAATTCACTTAACAGTCTTGTATATCTCTCAAAGATTGAAGACAGTGCTTCTCCGAGTTAAAGTTTGAATACCTCATACTGAGTCGTTAGAATATCCATCCTGTTTTCTTTGACTTCTTTTGTACCTTCCATTAAAAGCTCAATGGTATCCCACATATCTTTTGTACTGTTACATCCTAGAAGTTGATGACTCATATAGTTATCGGTCGATTCCACAATTATAAGTTGAAGGCTTGTGTCCAGATTTATCAACTCCTTATCAGTTTCCGTATATTTAGAAGGATCCCTGGGAGTGGATGAGGAAGGATCCCTGGTTGCGAATGAAGAAGCTGGGGCTGAAGAAGAAGTGGAGCAGCGGGAAGAAGAAGTGGAGCAGCGGGAAGAAGAAGTGGAACCAAGGAAGACTACTGTTGAGCACACTCCTCTTGAGAGTAATAAAGGGGAGAAACAGATCTATCCTTCACCGCATTTTCCTAAGCGGCTACAGAAGAAAAAGCCGGATAAGCAATTCGAGAAGTTTCTGGAGGTATTCAAGAAACTTCATATCAATATACCTTTCGCTGAGGCTCTTGAGCATATGCCTAGTTACGCAAAGTTTATGAAAGGTATTCTCTCTAGGAAAGTGAAGCTAGATGATTTAGAGACTATTGCTATCACGAAAGAATGCAGTGCTGTGCTGCAACAGAAGTTGCCTCCAAAGCTAAAAGATCCTGGAAGCTTCACTATTTCGTGTACTATTGGAAAAGTGTCTTTCGATAGATGTTTATGTGACTTGGGAGCTAGCATCAATCTGATGCCTTTGTCAATCTTCAAGAAGTTGAACTTTCCTGATCCAAAACTGACTTATATGACTTTGCAGTTGGCCGATCGTTCTATTACATATCCTCGAGGTATTGTGGAGGATGTCTTGGTCAAGGTTGATAAACTCATTTTCCCTGTAGATTTCGTAATTCTTGATTTTGATGAGAATAAGAAGATTCCCATTATCTTGGGAAGACCTCTCCTGGCAACAGGCCATACCTTGATAGATGTGCAGAAGGGTGAGCTTACAATGTGAGTGCTGGATCAGGATGTAACTTTTAATGTGTTCAATGCTATGAAATTTCCTACGGAAAATGAGGAGTGCTTAAAGGTGGAGTTGGTTAATTATGTGGTTACTTCAGAACTTGATCAATTGCTAAGGTCTGATGCCTTAGAGAAGGCCTTGTTGGGGAATTCAGAGAGTGAAGATGACGAAAGTGAAGAACAATTGCAATATCTGAATGCTTCTCCCTGGAAGAGGAAGATTGATAGGCGTTTTGAATCTCTTGGAGTGGAGGAGTTGAACAAAGCTCCCAAAAACCTTAAGCCATCTATTGAGGAAGCTCCTACTCTTGAGTTTAAGCCTTTACCTGAACATTTGAGGTATGCATTTTTAGATGATGTATCTACTTTGCCTGTTATTATTGCATCTGACCTTTCAGGTAGCGATGAGGAGAAGATCTTGAGAATTCTTAGAGAATTCAAATCGGCAATTGAATGGATCATAGCAGATATTAAGGGAATCAGCCCTTCTTATTGCATGCATAAAATTCTACTAGATGAAGGTAGCAAGCCTACGGTTGAGCAGCAAAGAAGACTTAATTCGATCATGAAGGAAGTAGTGAAGAAGGAAATTCTTAAGTGGCTGGATACAGGGATTATCTATCCCATTTCTGACAATTCTTGGGTGAGTCCAGTTCAGTGTGTACCAACGAAAGAAGGTATCACAGTTGTTGCTAATGAGAAAAATGAGCTCATTCCTATTCGAACAGTCACGAGATGGAGAGTTTGTATGGACTACAGGAAGCTGAACAAGGCCACTAGGAAGGATCACTTCCTTATGCCTTTCATTGACCAGATGCTTAACAAGTTGGCTGGTCATGAGTACTACGGTCTTCTGGATGGCTATTCAGGCTATAATCAGATTTGTATCGCTCCAGAGGATCAATAAAAGACTACCTTCACTTGTTCATTTGGTATTTTCTCCTTCAGACGAGTTTCTTTTGGTCTGTGTGGTGTACCAGCCACATTTCAGAGGTGTATGATGGCCATCTTTTCTGATATGATTGGCCAGAATGTGGAGGTGTTCATGAATGACTTCTCTATATCTGGAAATTATTTTGATGAATGCTTACAAAATCTTGGAAATGTTCTCAAGAGTTGTGTTGAGACCAATCTGGTTCTCAATTGGGAAAAATGTCACTTTATGGTGCGCCAGGGCATTATTCTTGGGCACAAGGTCTCTATTAAAGGTCTTGAGGTGGAAAAAGCCAAGCTGGGGTCATTGAAAATATTCCTCCACCTATTTCTGTTAAGGGAATTCGCAGTTTCTTGGTCATGCGGGTTTCTATAGGCGTTTCATCAAGGACTTCTCTAAGATTTCGAAGCCATTGTGCAGTTTGCTAGAGAAAGATTTCCCTTTCAAGTTTGATGACGAGTGCCTTGCAGCTTTTGAAACATTAAAAAAGAGTTTAATCACGGCACCTGTCATAACTGCACCTGACTGGAATGAACCTTTTAAAATGATGTGCGATGCAAGTGACTATGCAGTTGGAGAAGTTCTTGGATAGAGAAAGAACAACATATTTCATGTGGTCTACTACGCTAGTAAGACCTTGAATGGTGCTCAACTGAATTATACTACTACGGAGAAAGAACTTTTGGCTATTGTCTATGGTTTTGAAAAATTTCGATCTTATCTACTTGGGAGTAAAGTGACGGTTTTTACTGATCATGCTGCAATTCGATATCTTATCTCAAAGAAGGACTCGAAGCCTAGATTGATTAGATGGGTTCTTTTACTTCAAGAATTTGAATTAGAGATCAAGGACAGAAAGGGGACTGAAAATCAAGTCGTTAATCATCTATCTCATTTAGAAAATCCTAATGCTACTTCACTGGATATGATATTGATAAATGAGTATTTTCCTGATGAGCAGCTGTTTGGAGTGCAAGAGGAAGAACCATGGTTTGCAGACATTGTGAACTACCTTGTGAGTAATGTCATGCCTCCGGACTTATCATATGCTGAAAGGAAGAAGGTTCTACATGAAGTGAAGTGGTATATGTGGGATAAGCCGTTTCTTTTTCGACAAGGAGATGGCCAAATCATCAGGAGATGTATTCCTTACAGCGAAACGGGGGGATCTTGCGAGATTGCCACTCAACGGCTTATGGAGGACACTATGGTGGAGAAAAGACAGCAGCTCGTATTCTTCAAGCAGGTTTCTTTTGGCCAACCTTGTTTAAAGATGCTCATCAGTTCATTTTGAAATGTGATAGATGTCAACGTGTGGGTAATATGTCTAAGAGGGTGAGATGCCTCTTAATGTGCTTTTCGAGGTTGAAGTATTCGATATTTCGGAAAATTGACTTCATGGGACCATTTGTCTCATCTTGTAACAATAAATATATCTTGTTGGCGGTTGATTATGTGTCGAAATGGGTTGAAGTTAAGGTGTTTCCAACGAATGATGCGAAGGTGGTGCTTAATTTTATTCACAAGCAGATATTCACAAGGTTTGGAACTCCAAGAGTCATAATCAGTGATGAGGGGTCGCATTTTTGCAATCACAAGTTCACTACTATGATGCAAAGGTATAATGTAAATCATCGCATTGCTACGGCTTATCATCCTCAGATAAATGGTCAAGCTCAGGTGTCTAACAGAGAGATTAAGCGCATTTTAGAGAAAGTTGTGTGTCCATCGAGGAAAGATTGGTCTTTGAAGCTTGATGAAGCTGTTTGGGCATATAGAACATCATCCGAGACTCTATTGGGAATGTCTCGTTCCGGTTGGTTTATGGTAAGGGGTGTCATTTGCCTGTGGAGCTCGAGCATAAGGCGTATTGGGCTTTGAAGAAGTTGAATCTTGACTTGGATGCAGTGGGAAAGAAGAGGATGCTTCAATTGAATGAACTCGACGAGTTTTGACTTCAAGCTTATGAGAACAACAAAATATATAAGGAGAAATTCAAGAGGTGGCACGATAGGGGTCTAGTGCTCAAATCGTTTGTGCCGGGGCAACAAGTTCTTTTGTTTAACTCTCGTCTCCGTCTTTTTCCTGGAAAGTTGAAGTCAATGTGGTCAGGGCCCTTCATAATCAAAACTGTGTTTCCACATGGAGCGGTGGAAATTTTTTAGAGTGATTCGGGCCAAGCATTCAAGGTCAATGGTCAGAGGTTGAAGCATTACTATAGTGACACGGCAAACCACGAGGTGGTTAGTGCCGTTTTATAGTCCGTTTGATCTCAAGATTCTATGTCGAGCTAACGACGTAAAACAAGCGCTTCTTGGGAGGCAACCCAAGTTTGTTGTATATTAGTAGGTAGAGGAAGCAAGAAGAAAGGAGAAAAACACAAAAAATATTAGAAAAAGAAAAACAGTCAGGGCAAACTTCAGAAGCCAAGCGCGCCCGCGCTAATCTAGCGCGCGCCCGCGCTGTTTTTCCAGAAGGTAAGCGCACCCGCGCTGATCTAGCGTGCGCCCACGCCGATTTGGCAGAAGGTGAGTGCGCCCGCGCTGGTCTAGCGCGCGCCCGCGCTGGTCTAGCGCGCGGCCGTGCCGGGGTCCCGACTCAGAAAATTTAAAAACAGCAGTTGTTAAGAGAAAATTGGGATTTTTACTACAAAATCAATTTCTATCCGAATTTTACTCTTCCACATCCCAAATTTCCCTCTCCAAATCAAACCCATTATTCCCACGATTCCCATTATCAATTCCCACTTCTATTCCATATCTAATTCTCTTCTCACCACCTATATATACACACACTTATACACAAACTTCTCCACCACATCACAAATTCTCAAACACAAATCTCTCTCAAACACTTAGCTTTTATTCTCTCTTATTCAATACCAATGGCACCCAAGAGACAAAGAACTCAAGTAAGCAGTAGTAACACCGATTCTTCATCTGCGGTTGGTGTGAGGCCGAGGTTTTTAACTCTAGAAGCTGAAGAGGAGTACACAAGGCTTCTCTTGAAGCTTATATCAAAGGAGCGAGGTTTTTTGCCATCAGGGACGGATGGTAAGTTGTTGGAGATGATTCTGGAGATGGTCTGGGTTCCTTTTTGTGAAGCTCCCGCTGCTATGCCCATGAGTGTTGTGTGAGAGTTCTATGCTAATGTGAAGGCGGAGAAGAATGGCTTCACGGTGGTTAGGGGGATGAATATGGAGTATAGTGCTGATGCGATAAGGAGGGTGATTGAGCAACCCGTGAGGAAGCCCGGTCAGGACACTTAGAACGATAAGACTCCGGAGGAATTCAACTTGGATCTGATCGTTGCTACTCTGTGTGTTCCTGAGACTCACTGGAAGTTCAAGAGGGGCACAACTGATTACTCCATATTCCCTGCGTCATGTATAAACAGGTTTGCACGGGCTTGGAATTCTTTTATCTGTGCTAACATCATGCCATCTTCTCATGTGCATGAGATTACTGTTGAGCATGCTCGTCTGTTGTGTGATATTCTTCAGGGCGATTATATTGATTTGGGGATGGTTATATATCAGGGGATTTTAAGATTTTTGCGATGAGGTACTACGGGTTCGATACCCTATGCGTCCGTTGTGATGAAGTTGTGTGTGGCAGTTGGTGTTCATTGGCCCGCACATGAGCAGTTACAGCTTCCCAGTGCTCCTATCGACAGTTCTACGATGTTGTACATGACTGAGTGGTATGGTGGCAAGCCCGATCCTAAGAGGCTTGGTTATTCATATGATCATCTGCCAGGTGGTAGGCCAGCGGATCAGACTTTTGCTGGTGGGACGCAGCAGGCAAGGAAGGCAGCATGGAGAGCTCAGTTGGGAGAAGAAGCTAGTCCATTGTAGCAGAAGCAGCAGGAGGCGGGTGCTGATATTGGAGCTGGTTTGAGTTCGACGCAGTATAGGTGTCTAGCGAGGAGGATGGATGTGATGCACGATATCCATAGTCGGTTTACACGTGATCTCACCCAGGAACTTGGGACTGCATTCAGAGCCACCGGGGTTGATATCTAGTGGCCAGTATTTGGTGAGGATTCCGTGTATCCGCCTCCAAACATGCCTGACACTCCACCCGTTGAGGGTTATAATCCTGATTCGGAGTAGATATGCCTAATTCTTTAATATTACCTTCACTAAGGACAGTGAATATTTTAAGTTTGGGGGTAGTGGTTGAAGGAATATGTTTTGTGTGAGTCACATATAGTTTGCATATTCATGATAGTTTAGTTTATATAGTTGCATAGTTTGCCATTTAGTAGTTTATTTTATTTTTTGATAGTTTTTATGATAGTTTGTTCATGTAATTTAATGCATTTGCATAATAATATGATCCCTTAGATGATTTTTCCGATTGATTTGTGATGTTGATGCTAGTGTAGCGATATTGTATTTAGTGATGTTAAGTCTTATCGAATTGATTTGCATGCTCGAGAAAATTGTATTTCACTAAGTCTTATAGGTTGCTAAAGTACTAGATCATGATCATGGTTTGTTTGTTGTCGAGGTTTAATCGCTTGTTTATATTTAGAATTTAGGATATTCTCTTAATAATAAAAAACATGGATATTTTAAAATTGGAGAAAATTGGATTTCATTGCTAGTTGTGTGGCTAGGTGTCAAATGGCTAGTAGTCGGCTCATATTGATATGAGTAGTCTAGGGTTGAGCGAGATGGAGTGAAACGTACTCGTTCAGAAATTTATAAAAGAAAAACAAAGAAAAAGAGAAGGAAAAAAAGAGTATTTAAGTGTTATGTAAAATTGATCACGAGTGGGCTCTTTGGTACTCGAGTTATTAAGTTCTTGGGTGACTTTATGCCTAGTGACCTAAGGCTTTTATAGTCTGTGATCCGCTAACTTAATGCTCGCTACATGGGTACTATTGTATAAGTCTTTTGTGGACCTCACTCATTGCACGGTCAAATAAGCATATTTGTGTTGTTTTGTTGTGAATAAAAGCGTGAATCCATGTAAACTCCGATATAAGAATTGAAGTGTTATAAGTTATTTTGAGTCTTGCTTTTATTCTATTTATAACCTTGCGATTACTTTGATGAGTAGTGAGTCATGATTATAAATCTAGTTGCGATAGTATATCTGTAACCAATTGCACACACGCACGTCTCTGGTTTGTAGGTTGATTTGTGAGGTTTGATTGATCTTTATGTGAATAACTGCATTTGTTGAGATGTTGTTTGTTGATTGGTTTAGTTACTCTATTGGAGATTGTTGCATTAATGCATTTTTATTTCATGTTCTTTGAGTCTGTTTATGCTTGAGGACAAGAATTGATTCAAGTTTGGGGTATGTTGAGTAACATTTATGACACTTTATTACGCTCCGTAAAGCTTTGAATTGGTGTATTTGTACTCAAGTTGTTGGTGTTTTTAATTTTTTTCTAGTGTTTTTGCATTTTCAGGCATTATCTACGTAATCAGGTGAATTAACATTATTTTGGCGCTAATTTGGTGTTAAGGCGGTGTTGGAATAAAAGCTCTTGGAAAACCGGCTCAAATCAGCAAGGAAATAGAAGAAGTCGAAATCTTTTTTAGGAGGTCAGCGCGCCCATGCTGTGATAGCATGCGGTCGCGCCCAAAGTCCAGAAACTCAGCGTGCCCGCGTTGGTCAAGCGCGCGGCCGCGCCAGGTCGAGAACAGAAATCCTGATTCTATTGGGCTTTTGATCCAGAAGACTTCTACTCTGTATGGGGTTGCTATATATACACAAATAAGTTCGTTTTTTTATAACAAGACATACCAGAGCGCAAGGAGAAGGCGTAAGAAGACCGTTTTAGCACAATTCAACCAAGGCGAAGAAGATCTAGTTTTAACTTGTGATTCTTTGTTTAAGTTGTAACGTTGGATGCTAGTTTTCTTATTCTTGAACTTATACTCTTTTTTGTAATTTGTTTATTATTCATTTATAAAGACTACGTTTATTATACCATGCTTTCATCGGAACCCACATTGATGATGAGTCCGATTATGTGCTAATCTTTATCGAGGGGTTCTAGCGAATTTATTTATGGATTTCTTTAGTTGATTTGTTTCGATGCCTTAGTGTGTGGTGATTGTATGATATCCTAGTATTGGTTGTGTGTATTCGACTCATGAGCGTCGCAAACTTATAAGATAGTGTGTTAATTATTAATGAAGTGAAAGTGAATTTAAGGGTTTAGAACTTGTCATGCTAGCGTAGGTTCAAGTGTTATTTATTATGCATGATTCGTAGGTAATTTTAACCATCTTACTTGCCCTATGTAATCATGATAGATAACTTGTACGTTAAACCATTATGTTGTCAAATTCTATAGACATATAGGGTCTCAATATAATTGGTGTCTATCCAGCTTATATCTCTTTTGTGGATGTCTGGTAGTATGGTATTCGTGCAACGAAAGTTGGCGTTTATCAGTTTTGTGTTATCTGATTAGTGTCACCACCATTATATGCTAAGGTTAAAAGCAAAAAGGCTGCTGAATGAAGTATATAATGAAGTTAGAATCCCATGTTTGTCATATATATTAATTCAACCATTCTTATTCACTTAATTATATTTATTAGTTTAATTCTTAATTATAACAATCTCAATCTGTTAATCGTCTTAGCATTGGATAATAACCATATCATTGTTGTATAAGTGCATAAATTACAAAGTTAACCTAAACCAGTCTCTAAGGGAACGAATCTGATTTATATCTTATACTACTTGTGAACACGTATACTTGCATGAATTTTAGTGCTTGTTTAGCGACTAACAGCTGTAAGATCGCCCAATTCTGATATCTAGAACTCAAGTTACGTCCCAAATAGTGATGTATGCGCGTGCAGCCCAATAAATCTGAATTTACTTATGATTTAAGTCCAAATAAGCCCAATTCCATATAAAGTTGGGAAGTCATTAAACAATAAACTCTAATTAATAATATCCAATTAATGATAAAATATTATAAATATGAGAATAAAACCCTTTAAAATATATATAAATATATACTCCTTCAAATATCCCCACACTTAGTATTTTGCACGTCCTCATGCAAACTAATATAATATATTATTAACTAGTACCACTTTCGTAAGATGATCACGGTTGCATTTGGCATATGCAACAAACCCTTTAAACCCCAAGGTAGCCCTAGTGGACGAGTAAGGTCTCGTGGGGGCCTTTAGTGAATGTACCCACAAAATCCATCTAACTCATGTAATATGCAACTATATGAATGCAACTAAATGATTGACAATACAAAAATTCTCAAATATAATAGTTTATGCCAAGTCAGATATTACCTTCAGAATATGCAACAAATTTAGACCCATCAAGCTCACACACAATATCACCATATAGTTAACACAAATACAGAGTGTGCGTGTGTGCTTAGCTTAACAAAAAAACTCTCTAAAGAACCAAGAACAAAGACATACAAGTTTCCACATGACAAGTCATGCGAGTTTATAGCCCCCAAGTTGAGAACTAGTGTAACACCCCCAAATCCGGGGTCGGGGGTCCGGTTTGTCACGAGTTCCATTTCCCTTAATAATACTTAATCTTAATAATCAACCAACTACTATGTACTGTGACCCCACAATATACACACACACCACAAGTTATAGTCTCAGAGATGAATATCCAAAAATAACACAAGTCATTTTATTCCACAATTATAAGTCATTATACCTCAAAAGGGTTTCTGAATAAATTTACATATTCTTTTCCATTATTACAATTTATATATATACATAAGTCTACTACATCAAAAGTTGAAAGCCTAGCCTATTGGTAGTTCCTACCTCGGCTACACCGACATCAACGTCTACTGGAAACTGCGGAACGTTTCCTATCCGCTCGTGAATTGGGAGCTTGGTCTTGTTCATCTTGTCTATCTGTTGTTGTGTGATGAAAGAAGAAAGCAAGGGTGAACAACAAGCCCATAAAATAATATGTATAATAATTTACAATATATGAATATTCTCATAGTACTCATGAAAGTCTTGGTCAAGTAAAAATGAACCAAGTTTGATATCTTAACACGACCAAGTCGCAAAATATTCAGTATATATGTATATATACTTTTCAAAATCTTGAAAGTCCTCTTCCATGCATAATATACACAGAGTTCTAGTTTATAACTGTATAAAAATATCGTTGCAAGGTGATCTCATATATCTAACCTTGTCTCAACATTTTTTTGAAAATCTTTGTCATGCATAAGATAATCATTAACCATATATAAGTTGAAAAGATGAAGTTACAAGATACTCCAATATACTTATATCTTTTCCGAATACTACTTGAACTACCACCGTTCAAGGTATAATCAGTTTCAAAAGTTCATCACATAGATGAGATTACAAGATAAGACTTGAATAGATTCAATCTTTAAAATATCATTATAAAGAATGAAGTTACGAGATACTTCATTAAGTCCCGATATATATATACACCTATATATATATATTTCATACACTCCTTGAAAACCTCTATTATGAAAATTATAAACAGAGTTGCAATATCCAATAAATTTAGAAAGGAGGGGATTTTGGCATAAACCTGATATCTTGCTGATCAGGCAAAGATACCAATAAGTAACATTTTCTACTATAGATGGATGAATTCTTCGCCGGTCATCACCCTGGCCGCATTAGGACCTCGCGCTAGACCGTTACCCGGCCACTCATGCGTAGATGGACTGTCACCCAGCCTCTTACACCTTCATAGACCGTACCCCGGCCTTTCGCTTATACTGACTCAATTAGATGGAATTACTTCCCGAACGTTGGGCAAGTAATCAAATTGTTTTCTCAAAACAGCAACCTCGTTGCGAATATAAAATACACCATAGAGCCAGATCCCTCGGATTTTTTGAGCGAGTATTCAAGTCCCCTTCGAAAGGAAGATCTTAAATTTGAAAACGAGTTTTGGGATCCGCTCTAACTTGTAAAATCATTTTGAAGACTCGAAAACATTTTTAAGAATGTTTGGAGTAATGCTGATTTAATAAAATAAATCAGTCCCGATATGTTGGAAAATATCTGAATATTATTATTTAAATAATATTTCCATAAGGATAATCTTTATAAAAATATTTGAAGTAGAAGTTTTAAAACTCATACTTGAAATGAATAATAAATAACAAAAGATATACTAATACGAAAGTACGATCTTTATTTTAATAATCGAAAATAAGTTTGATTATTATTTAAAACTATCGAATATACCTTATCCGATTAGTAGTTATAGAAAACTATATATATATAAATATATATATATATATATATTTATATACTATACTATACTCGGGAACATCGACTCCCGGTTTAGAAAAATGTTCACCTTTGGGTCCCCTATACTAAGGGTATACGCAACTACTGTTTATCTCTAGCATATGTATTATGCAGTTTATAAGCATTTGACAATAGAATATCAAGATTACGAAACAGGCATGCATATATATCATATCAACATGATCCAATATATCGCAAGATTTGCTAATAACAATCATGCACTTATCACAAGATAATGCATATACACATATACATCACAACAACAGTTATACGGGTAGAAAACTTTCCTGAGTGTTCCGGGATATACTTAAGCTTTGAGTGGGTCCGGTAACCTATGAACAACAACATAATCCGGAATTAGACCACGGTCGCTTAAGAAACTAGTCAAAACTCACTCATACCCTAACGGTCGCTTATATGCTTAACGATTTGCGTTAATCGTGTTGGGTTCCGAAGGCATAAAACGCAGCGGATAAACGTAAATAAAACAAAACATTTTGAAACCCAAAACAGGATCCATGTATAATTATGGGCAGATTATGGAGATAACGAATCATACCTTTCAAGAGCTTAATTTTCACGAACTCAACGGAGATCCTAGCTATCACGCTTTGTGTCTACCTCTCGGAGAAACACCTCTATGGTATCCACACGAGCACCTTCAAGAATGTCTCACGAACTTGACTACGGAATGGATGTACTAGCCTCCTTCTTGACGATCTGAATTGCCTCTGCCTCTCTTTTCTACTAGGGTTTTCTTAAAAACGTACAAGCCTCTTTAACCTATCATTATGTATTTATAATGGCTGATTAAAAAGGCCCATAACAGCAAAGCCCAACCCTAGTAGGTATTGGATTAAATAATAAAAACAAATTTCTATTATTTAATTAATAACTAAGTCATACTTAATTATTATGGGCAAAAACATTCCTTTTAATTCGAATTTATATTATCTCAATTAAGTCTTACTTAATTATAATAAAATTCAAATAATCATCAATTAATTTAAATCCATAATTAAATTAACTATTCCATTAAGTGCTCTATTTGTGCGACCCTATAGGCTATTATTTAATTGGCAATAATTTTATTCTCTAATAAAATTATAAACAATGAGCGGTATCTAGTAATACATCATTGTTACCCAATTAAACAATAATTAAATCGTGATTAGATAAAACCTTTCGTGATTAATGTTTTTCGTGTAATATAATCCCTTTAACCATACATATTATAGATTAAACTCGAGACATGTATTTAGTCATCCTCTTTAACATTTAATCTGGGTTTACTTGATCCATGAGTAGATTATCGAGACAAATCATTATTTGAGCATGGCCATGCTCTTATAATCTCACTCAATCAAGAGGCCAATAATATCTCTCCTAATTATAGGAGGGTTAAATCCTTTATCTATCATTCATATTTTTCATACGACTCATGATATACCCGATGTCCACTTTTATCATCACCCGATCAAAAGTAACTTTTAATGTAGTCAAAGTATATTAATCCTCGTATAGAAATATAATGATTTCAAGTCAAAGGATCGTTACACCATTATCACTGTGAGTCTTTCTTATGACTTTATTAAACATGAAGAATCTCACTGTGGGTCTGTCCAGTACCATGTACTCTCACATGCACCTATGTATTGACTTTAGTATCCCCATACTTATAACCAATGAGATGTGGTTATCTTGTCAAACAACATACTAGTCTATCTATGTATTATTATTGTCCTATATAATAATACTCGATTAGGGACCTTTAAGAATATGATATATTATATAATCTCAAGTTCAAGTCATGTACTTAAACTATACAATTTGTATCATGATTCTAAGGACATTTATTATGCTAACAAAATATCGCAGTAATTAAGGTCATAATAAATACATTTATTGAATAATCAACTGACATAAAGATTATAAAAGAATAATGTATTGCCTCTAGGGCACCTACACTAACAATCTCCCACTTGCACTAGAGCCAATCACCCATATATCTAATACCCATGGAACTAGTGTGACCATCGTGCTTCTGCTGCGACAAGCCTTTGGTCAGTGGGTCTGCAATGTTATCATTTGTGTGCACTTTACATATATGTATATCACCCCTTTCATTAATCTCTCGAATAAGGTGAAATCTCCTAAGTATATGTTTAGCCCGGGAGTGTGATCTAGGTTCTTTAGCCTGTGCAATGGCTCCATTATTATCGCAGTATAGATCAATGGGATCTGCGATCGATGGAACCACTCCCAAATCAGAAATGAACTTTCGAATCCAAACGGCCTCCTTAGCTGCTTCACAAGCTTCAATGTACTCAGCCTCCATTGTAGAATCAGCTACTGTTTCTTGCTTTGAACTCTTCCAGCTTACAGCACCTCTGTTTAGGCAAAACACAAAACCAGACTGTGATACAGTATCATCTCTGTCTGTTTGGAAACTTGCATCGGTGTAACCTTTTACAATGAGTTTCTCTTCTCCTCCATACACCAAGAATGAATCTTTAGTTCTTTTCAGGTACTTAAGAATATTCTTAACTGCCGTCCAGTGACCTTCACCCGGATTAGACTGGTATCTGCTCGTCATGCTTAAAGCATACGAGACATCTGGGCGAGTACATACCATTGCATACATGATAGATCCAATTGCTGAAGCATATGGAACTTTATTCATGTGGTCTTTCTCATCCAATGATTTCGGACACTGGTCCTTAGAGATCGTTATCCCTTGAGACACGGGGACATATCCCCTTTTTGCATTTTGCATTCCAAAATGATGCAAAACCTTATCAATGTATGTGCTCTGACTTAGACCGATCATCCTTCTAGATTTTTCTCTATAGATCCTCATTCCTAGAATGTAGGATGCCTCTCCTAAGTCTTTAATGGAGAAATTGCTCCCTAACCAAGTCTTAACAGCCTTTAGAGAAGGTATGTCATTCCCCATTAGTAGTATATCATCAACATATAGTACTATGAATGCCACATAGCTCCCACTAACCTTCTTGTAAACACACGGTTCATCTTCGTTTTGAATAAAGCCATACTCTATGACTATTTCATCAAAATGGATATTCCATCTCCTAGAGGATTGCTTCAATCCATAAATGGATCGACGTAATTTACATACCTTGCCAGCATTCCTTGGATCGACAAAACCCTCAGGTTGTGTCATGTACACATCCTCTTCAAGGCTTCCATTAAGGAAGGCTGTTTTGACATCCATTTGCCAGATTTCATAATCATGGAATGTTGCAATGGCAAGTAAAATCCTTATAGACTTGACCATAGCCACTGGTGAGAAAGTTTCATCATAGTCAATACCATGAATTTGTTTGAAACCTTTTGCAACCAGCCTAGCTTTATAGGTCTGAACATTTCCATCCATGCCCTTTTTCTTCTTAAAAACCCATTTGCACCCTATGGGTTTTACCCCTTCAGGTGGATCAACCAAAGTCCATACTTGGTTTTCGTACATGGAATCTATCTCGGATTTCATGGCTTCAAGCCATCTCTTAGAGTCTGGACTGTTCATAGCATCTTGGTATGTGAGAGGCTCATCTTCATCTATGAGCATCAAATCACCACACTGAGTCATGAGAAATCCATATCTCTCTGGCTCATGGCGAAATCTACCAGATCTACGAACAACCTGTGTTTGTTGAGCATTATCATTATTCTGCTCTTGTTCCACTTCAGGTTCAATGCTATTTTGCGGTTCTCGATCTTCATCGAGATCTATAGTTCTCCCACTGTTTCTTTTGGAAACAAAATCTCTTTCCATGAAGACAACATCTCGAGCAATAAACACTTTCTGCTCAGAAGGACTATAAGAATAATACGCCTTTGTTTCATTAGGGTATCCTACAAAAATGCACTCTTCGGATTTAGGTCCAAGCTTGTCAGATTCTTGATGTTTCACAAACGCCTTACATCCCCAAACTTTCATAAAGTTCATGCCTGACCGTTTTTCCTTCCATATCTCATATGGAGCCTTTTGAACCTTCTTAGTAGGAACACGGTTAAGTGTGAAAGTGGCTATTTCTAGAGCATAACCCCAGAAACTAATTGGAAGATCTGCATGACTCATCATCGATCGCACCATGTCCAACAAGGTGCGATTTCTCCTCTCTGAAACTCCATTCCATTGAGGTGTTCCTGGCGGAGTGAGTTGTGATACAATACCACACTCTTTCAAATACTCTCTAAATTCGGTGCTTAAGTATTCACCCCCACGATCGGATCGTAAGATCTTAATACTTGCATCTCCGCCAATTTGTTTCTCTACTTCAACCTTGTATTCTTTAAATTTTTCAAAAGAATCGGATTTGTTCTTCATAAGATATACATATCCATATCTACTGAAATCATTAGTAAATGTTATGAAGTAGTAGTAGCCTCCTCTAGCCATTACATGCATTGGGCCACATACATCACTATGTATTAGCTCCAGACGTTTAGTGGCCCTTTGACCCTTACCAGTGAAAGGGGCTTTAGTCATCTTACCAAGCAAACAAGATTCGCATTCTTGGTATGATTCAAAATCAAACTTATCCAAGTATCCATCCTTATGTAATTTGGATATGCGTTTCTCATTTATGTGGCCTAGACGACAATGCCAGAGGTATGTTTGATTTGAGTCATTCATTTTAAGTCTTTTGTTTTCTATATTACAGACAGGGTTATCTAAATCAAGAACATATAAACCATTAAATAAACGCGCAACACCATAGGTTAAATCATTCAAAGCAAAAGAGCAACTGTTGTTCTTTATTGTAAACGAAAAACCTTTCTTGTCCAAATAAGAAACAGAAATAATGTTTCTGCGAATCACAGGCACGTAAAAACAGTCTTCTAGTTCTAAAACAAGCCCAGAGGGCATAGATAAATAATAAGTCCCTATAGCTAAAGCAGCAACTTTTGCTCCATTGCCTACTCTTAGGTCAACTTCTCCCTTAGCCAAAGTTCTACTTCTCTGCAGGCCCTGCACATTTATACAAATGTGAGAAGCACATCCAGTATCAAATACCCAAGATGTAGAAATAGACAAATTGACTTCTATAACATAAATACCTGATCCAGAAATCTGAACTGCTTTCTTTTTCTTTAGATCCTCCAAGTAAATTGGACAGTTTCTCTTCCAGTGACCATCTTTCTTACAGTAGTGACATTCACCCTTGGCCACACCACATTTAGGCTTTAAAGCCTGTTTGGGACCTGACTTTGGCTTGGGTGTAGAATCAGATCCAATCTTCTTCTTACCCTTCCATTTGCCCTTCCCTTTGGCCTTACCTTTATTTCCCACCATCAGTATGGGAGCAGGTTCAGCTGTCTTCATGTTGGTCTCATATGTTCTCAACATATGCAACAATTCAGTAGGTGTTTTGTCAAATTCATTCATATTGTAGTTCACAACAAACTGAGTGAATTTGTTGTTCAAAGAATTCATGATTAGGTCAATACCAGTTTCCGGACCAATCGGGAAACCCAAAGTTTCAAGGTACTCAATGTAACCAATCATCTTCAGAACATGTGGGCCAACTGGTTCACTCGCCCCTTGTTTGCAATAAAAAGGTGACTTACTCGTGTTGAACCTTTCTTGACGAGTTTGGCTTGCAAACATGCTTTGCAAGTGCTCATTGATAGTATATGCATCCATATGCACATGTTGTCTTTGAAGCTCAGCACTCATAGTTGCCAACATAAGACATGCAACATCATTTGCATCATTCTCATCCCTTGTGCGTGCTGCTCGTTCATCAGCAGTAGCACCCTCAGGAAGGGGGCCTGGAGGAGGAATATCAATGACATGAAGCTTGCGCTCCTGCCTGAGGACAATCCTCAAATTCCTCTGCCAGTCTAGGAAGTTGTTTCCTCCTGTCAGCTTGTCCTTCTCAAGGACTGAACGTACGGATAGTGTGTTTGTGTTGTTTGCCATTACTCAGTATCTACAATAATAAAAGCGCAAAATAAACATTATATTGTCTGAGTTAAAATTTTATGTTCATATGATTATGATATATTCATAATATATCTCCCACTATTTTTTTAAATCAAATTAATAGCCCTAACTATTAATTCGGAAAGTATATCCCATAAATCTTTCTAGTGAGCCAAGATCCATATTTCATCATGTTCTAAGTCAACCACTGGTATCCTTAAAACATGATTATTTAGGTAGACAACAGTTGTCAATTATATCATATATAATTCTTGGATAATTTGGTGAACAACAATTGATCTTATCTATCTAATAGATTTTTAACCAAACTCTATGCTTCTAAGTTCATAATAGTTGAATATAACCGTTTATATTCACCTTATTATGATGACTCAGTTAAGTTAGACCCAATGATACAACGTCCGAATATAACCGTTTATATTCGTCGCATCTCACCATGATAGATAGGAGTCTCCTGCCACTGACAGCCCTTCCCCTTATCGATCTAGGATTTAATGAGTGTTCATTCATTGGAAAGCATCTGATTAAAACTTAATATTTTTACTTAGGGATTTTTAATTTAGAACGATCATGATCCCATCATAAAGAGATTCCCAATTTTTCCTTGAATAAAATACTTCAAATCAATACTCGTCAATGGTTTGATTTCCAGGTAGTGGAGGAGTCACATCGATCTCGCTTAAAACCCACAGCCTTACAAGTTCTATGAACCCGTTGTTGACAAAATCGCCCCATGTCAGAAATAAAGAAAATTCGTATTTTATTTCTTGTTTCATAAACACGAGAATCTCATGATCGTTTGTTAATTTTAAATCTTGAGTCGTTATAGATTTTATCTTGTTTAAAGGCATGGAATGGGTGGTGTATCTAATACACACATGCATCATTAATCTAATTAAAACATGCATTTTCTACTCTACACATACTATTTATACATCATATGAAAAGTGCGTAAAGTAAACGTGCAATAGTTATGGCCCAATCCGCCCAATCCTATGTGATCTTTTCAGGCTAATGAAAAGATCAAGGTCATTCTATGGTGTAAAAATAACTATTACATATGTCTTCTCTATTGCTTCCATTGTCTCCTTGGCCTCCATAGGATGCCTCCTCTTTCCCTTGTCCTTCTTGGATGTTACATTAAGAATTATACTAATGAACTTACAAAAGAACTCGAGTTACATTCGAGATAAAACAACTACAAATAGAAAACGACATGCAAGTCGTATTTATTACAAACCAAAAGAATAAACCATTACAACTAAGGTCTTAAGGCCATAACTATGCACCATGCTCAAGTAACCATTAAAGAACATGATAGATCATATAAAGATGACATACTATTTATCACTTATCATGATCCAATCAAGAATAATAAATAATTAAAGCATATGTCATAAGCACAAATTAAAAACGAAACCCTAAGCACGCGGTTCGACCTCCGCGGTGAGGTCGCTGGGGGGGTTCGGGGGGGCAGCGAGCCCCCCGATGGCGGAAATTTTTTCAAAATCAAGTATCAGAATACTAGCAAAACATGTATCAGAATACTATTCCAGAAGCATGTATCAGTATACACACGATCCATATCCCAATTACCAAAAATATGTATCAGTATACATATTTTAAGAGATCGCATACATATAAGTTATGGCAGATCTTAAACATACTAGTATCATCATATAGATCATTAACAGATTCATCATATCATTCATATAACATAACTGTTATCATGGCAGACTCATATAACATAACTGTTATCATGGCAGACTCATCACACATGCATACTTGTAAAAATATAGTAAACAAGTAACCAAATCAGCCCCTTATACACGTAGCTCTGATGCCATTGTTGGGTTCCGAAGGCATAAAACGCAGCGGATAAACGTAAATAAAACAAAAAAATTCGTAACCCAAAACAGGATCCATGTATAATTATGGGCAGATTATGGAGATAACGAATCATACCTTTCAAGAGCTTAACTTTCACGAACTCAACGGAGATCCTAGCTATCACGCTTTGTGTCTACCTCTCGGAGAAACACCTCTATGGTATCCACACGAGCACCTTCAAGAACGTCTCACGAACTTGACTACGGAATGGATGTACTAGCCTCCTT
Source organism: Apium graveolens (assembly GCF_009905375.1). Taxonomy (NCBI): domain Eukaryota; kingdom Viridiplantae; phylum Streptophyta; class Magnoliopsida; order Apiales; family Apiaceae; genus Apium; species Apium graveolens. The sequence continues at coordinate 109,389,696 of NC_133655.1, forward strand.
CTTGACGATCTGAATTGCCTCTGCCTCTCTTTGCTACTAGGGTTTTCTTAAAAACGTACAAGCCTCTTTAACCTATCATTATGTATTTATAATGGCTGATTAAAAAGGCCCATAACAGCAAAGCCCAACCCTAGTAGGTATTGGATTAAATAATAAAAATGAATTTCTATTATTTAAATTAATAACTAAGTCATACTTAATTATTATGGGCAAAAACATTCCTTTTAATTCGAATTTATATTATCTCAATTAAGTCTTACTTAATTATAATAAAATTCAAATAATCATCAATTAATTTAAATCCATAATTAAATTAACTATTCCATTAAGTGCTCTATTTGTGCGACCCAATAGGCTATTATTTAATTGGCAATAATTTTATTCTCTAATAAAATTATAAACAATGAGCGATATCTAGTAATACATCATTGTTACCCAATTAAACAATAATTAAATCGTGATTAGATAAAACCTTTCGTGATTAATGTTTTTCGTGTAATATAATCCCTTTAACCATACATATTATAGATTAAACTCGAGACATGTATTTAGTCATCCTCTTCAACATTTAATCTGGGTTTACTTGATCCATGAGTAGATTATCGAGACAAATCATTATTTGAGCATGGCCATGCTTTTATAATCTCACTCAATCAAGAGGCCAATAATATCTCTCCTAATTATAGGAGGGTTAAATCCTTTATCTATCATTCATATTTCTCATACGACTCATGATATACCCGATGTCCACTTTTATCATCACCCGATCAAAAGTAACTTTTAATGTAGTCAAAGTATATTAATCCTCGTATAGAAATATAATGATTTCAAGTCAAAGGATCGTTACACCATTATCACTGTGAGTCTTTCTTATGACTTTATTAAACATGAAGAATCTCACTGTGGGTCTGTCCAGTACCATGTACTCTCACATGCACATATGTATTGACTTTAGTATCCCCATACTTATAAACAATGAGATGTGGTTATCTTGTCAAACAACATACTAGTCTATCTATGTATTATTATTGTCCTATATAATAATATTCGACTAGGGACCTTTAAGAATATGATATATTATATAATCTCAAGTTCAAGTCATGTACTTAAACTATACAATTTGTATCATGATTCTAAGGACATTTATTATGCTAACAAAATATCGCAGTAATTAAGGTCATAATAAATACATTTATTGAATAATCAACTGACATAAAGATTATAAAAGAATAATGTATTGCCTCTAGGGCACCTACACTAACAAATCGTTTGCATACCCTCGGCTCCACCAATTTTAATAAATTAACCGTTATGAATTTTAAGGCGACTCTTTCGCGAGTACTTTACAACTGCCTAATCCACCTTACATAATTGTTTTGTGTTTCGATTAATCATTTACGGGTCTTGTGGCGCCCCAAAATCCGGGGTCAGGAATCTCAGAGGCCACGCCAACTAAACTAGTACAACCACATACCTCACACTACAATATATAAATACTCACACTTTATGTAATATCCCATATTTTCAAATATTATTATTATTATTATTTGAAATTATTTATGTGATTTTATGTAAATTTTAGTGAATTATCTGATAATTGGAATTGATGTTTGGGTGTTTATACATGATATTATTTGAGTATTTCAATTTTTATATGTCCAGAATAAAATATAGATAATTGTGATATTTTTTTGGTAATTTTTGGATTGTTAGATGATTTTATAATGATTTATGTATTTATTAATTATTTTCTGAGTAACTACAAAACTATTTTATTAAGCCGGGAATCTTCCAACTTCAACCGTTTTTGCATTTTTACAACCCGAAACTCTTCCGAAAACTCCTTCCTAACCTAATCTGGTAATTCCGGACATTTTCCGTATTTTGAGTTTTTTGATCCGGATTACGGTCGCAAGATTTTCGATACGATAGTTATTTCGATAAATCAACAAAACCCGTATTCTCGAGAGACGGGATATTTTTACATTATTTTCGTATATGGTATTTTATGAAAAGCTCGGTTTTGATAATTATCCAATTCTGGTATTTAATTGTATTGTTTTTATAGTTATTTAGTGGCTAAGTAATCTATTTTTGGATCGTTTTGCAGTTACTTAGCGGCTAAGCAACTAATTTAACGATCCAGAACGATCCAGAACTAACCAATATTCCGTAATTATAAATAGCCTATTTCTTATTTCATTTATTTCGTTTATTCATTTGCAACCAGTTAAAATACCTTAAATACAGAGAAAAACCTTAGAAACGATACGTTCTTGAGAATCAAACGCACGGACGAGGACGTTACTGAACTCCGATTCGGGCGTGTAATATATCAAATCGAAGCTCTCGAAAAGTACTTTCTGAATCAATCAACCATTTTAGTGCAGCAATTAAGGTAATTTTCTTATTTATTTATTTATTTATTTATATTCGAATTATTTGATAATTAAATTATGAAAATTTATTCTTGATGTTGTTGATGTGATTTGATACTTCTATCGTGTAGATAATATTTTTTTGGTCAATTTGGTATATTATACTTCAAAAATAGAGTTCAATATCATGTAGTAATTGAAGTTTGATTTTCTGAAAATTATTTGAAAATGTGTTCTTGGTGTTCTTGAAAAGTTCTGATAATCAAACCCAAATTTGAAGGTGATTCCGATTTCCAAATTTCAAGTATGAGTAACCAAAATGAATCGCAGACCATCCTCTATCATTTTATATCATCAAATCAATTTGAGGTTAGATAATTTTTCAATTCGTAATTTTAGGGTTTATGTTCGATTTGGGGGTTTCTTGTATAAGGATTTTTGGCTTGTTTTGATGCTATGATTAGCTTTACATGATTATTTACAAACGATTACTGATAATTTTATGCTTGTTCTATTACTCGATGATTCTACGGAGTTCATAAATTTTTCAAAATTTTGGTTCATTTTTCTCGATTTATTGTTAATCGTTTTTTGATTTGAGTAGCGGGTTTAGATTGTACGTAGTCTGAGCATTATTTTGAGATGTGGTTTGCTGAATTTGGTCAAGAAATCGTGAAAAATGACTTCGCCGGAGTTCTTGAGCTAAGTGGCCGATTTTAATGGAGTTCAAAGCCGGATTTTTGGTTTCCGGTGATGTCGAGTATTGTTGTGGTTGTTCACGTGTTCCTAGGGGCTAAGGGATGATTTTCGGCTGGAAATCAAGGTGGAATCGACGTGTTTTAGGGGTGGTTTTGAGCTCGCCGGAATCGGTAAGAGCCGCCGGTTTCTGGATACAACCAGGTCTCCAACCGGCGTTCTTGACGACCCTGCTGGCGACCCATCGGGTTCTAACCCCGACCCGGTTTTAATCCGCTGGTTCCTTTGTTATAAGAACTTGTTTCTGCTATTTCTTTTTACTTTTATTTAAAAAAAATTCATTTTCTGATTTTAAAAATTATTTCTTATTTTATTTCAAAAATCATTTACTTATTAATTATACTTCCAAAAATTATCTTGTTAATTGTTTTAAATTTCAAGAATTATTTATGTTATTAATTTCAAAATTTCAAATTTGTTTTAATTATTTATAATTTATTTTAATTAATTATTTATAGGTTTAATTAATTGGTTAATTCATTTAATCGAATAATTTTATTTATAAATAGTTAAATAAAATATAATTATTTATAAATAATTCAATTAAATCCTAAAAATTGTTTTAAGCTTTTAAAAATTATATTTGTATTTAAAAATTAATTAATATTATTATTAATTGATTTGTTTCTATTTATTTCTTATTGTAGTCATAATCAATAAACTGTTCGTCAGCTTAATACGAAACGAACGCCTCTCGACTCAGAAAAATATTTCGCTTTCAATAAAAATACTTTCGAGACCCAAATCCTTTTGTTTCGAAAGGTCGCTTGTTTTACAAGTCATTCTGGGTCAATTTTTGATCGATAAATCATATTTTTGACCCGATTTCAGTTTTAAACATACCGAGTCAAACCTTTTGGTGAACCGAGTCATATGTGATACGAATTATGTGATACGTGAGTTATGTGTTGACGTGTTATGTGAATTACGTGTGTATGTGGATCAAGAGTCCTGTGTTTGTCTGTTATATTTATGTGTGGGCTATCATATGGGTAGACGATAGGCTTTTGACGCGCAGTTCTTCGAGTGATTATCGATTAGACGATTAAAGTTCTATATTTTAATTATAGATGCGAGTCTTTCAAGATGATCAGGACCAGATGGCATGGATGAAGACTAGAGTTAAGTAGTGTAGAATATTGGGTTGCAGCACTGCATGAGTAGCAGATTAAAGATTTAGCGAAGTAAAAAGGCGGTGATATTTTGAGACCGAATGTCAGAATAGATGCGCCTTTGCGAGTGTGACTAACTACTAAATCCCAAAGGAAAGTATCCCTATCATCACTTATTGTTCAAGTGATATTTATTTTAAATCTTAACATGCAAGTATTGATTTCCCTATTCAGTTCGGAATAGATAAATGTTTTACATATTGGTGAATTAAATAATTCTGTTTATGCAAGTATTCTTCTGCTATTATATGTTCAGAATAGCTAAGTGATTTTACTTATCAAAATGTTGGATTTGTAAATGTTTTGGGTTTTGAGAAAATGAGTTGGTTTTGCGAGTATTCCTGCCCAAGTAAATGGGGGAATAAAAGTTTTTAAGGGTGTCGAGTTTTATGCACTACGCCATAAGTGGGCTATTGTAATGCCTAAATGGTGTTACAATAGGCCCCAAAAGCGTTACAATAGGTCTATTGTAACACCAGGGGTGTTACGTATACGAGCATTAAAATAGACACCCTAATGTAACAATTCACTGATCTATTGTAACATTGATCTATTGTAACAGAGAGGAAAACGTTACAATAGGCACCTACTGTAACACTAAAAAGCCCAAATGTAACCCAAAATGAGTGATACAATAGCTTGATCAAGATTGCATATGTGGGACCCACAAGGTTGGGTCCCACAACCTATTGTAACAGTCTGTTTTATCTATTGTAACACCAATTTTTTGTAATTAAGCAACACTACCATATGTATTATAACACTATATGTAAACGTATATTACACTAGAATAGTCAAATATAACAATCCCATATATAATTAATAAAATATCAAATTTGCATACATGAGTCTCAATTTTTCAAACCAAACTATTAAATAACAGTCTCAATCTCCAAACTATACCACTACATAAGAGTCTCATCTCTAACTCCAAGAACTACAACATAAAATCCAAGCTATCCTTGGATAGGAAAAAACTACCCGTCGACTATCCTTTGATATGAAATTATACAAAATAATCAGGCAGGGAAGCATTTTTTGCCCTTCTACACTTTCCTGATCCGAATACAAAATATCCAGCAGAGAGCTACTTGTTCTCCTTCATTCACCATTCCTTGCTCCTGTAAACAAGTCACACCAAATTGCATAAAAATTAATACAAAATGCATTTTGGACTTAGACAGGGGAAATGAGGATTTTGCAATAGATGCTAGCTACGCGAATTATATTAAAATATACTAAAAGAAAAACAAGTAAGAATCACACACAAAACTTATTTAATTTGGAAGAGGCTACCTACTTGGCAAGTCCTTCCTCCAACCTATAGACATATCTTTCTTACAAGATGCCAAACCAGTTCCATAGCAGCACCAGAATCTACAAGTATAAAACATACGTCAACACAATCAGACAAAGGAAAAAAAGCCATGAAACTAATAATAGAAAATATTACAAGTTTTCATATAAAAAAATAACTGATAGGCTGATACAATAAATACATAAACCATAACAGAAGAACTCACCTCAGATCCAAACTTTATACGCCATCTGAAGTTCTTCTGTAACTTTTAAGGAAGATGATTACCTGATCATATCTAACTTTTAAGGAGTGAATTGAGGAGAAGTTTGCAAAGTTGACCAACTGACCCCAAAAGGAATTGATTATATACTTGATTAGTATCTTGAAGTTTTCCTGAAAATTATTTAATGTCAAGGTATAAGTCAACCTCCTGCTATCTTCATCAAATACTATCTGCAACTAGGTAAATATTATAATTACCCTCCGGACATACTCAAACAACTCCAGAACAGCAGAGTTCAATAAATTAGATAACAAATGGATAAATATTAGATTGCTTAATGCAAAAGACATATGATAACAAAATTATTTTTTTTATATAGCACTTAGAGGTTATATAGTTCTATCCAGTTTTATTTTATTAGTATTTTCTACAAAATTATATTTTCCTAAACTATTTTAATAGTTATTTTCCACATAATTTCAGGGACAATCTGTGCTATGCTAAACTGATAATGGTACAGACATAATATAAGTTAGCTATTTATAGATTTCTATCCTAATTCAACTTTCTTTCAAGCTTAATTTACTAGTTAAAAGCAATCAGTGAAAGGGTAAATAATAAACAGTTTCTTCATTCAAGACAGTCAAGATAGTGTACCTCTTAACACCATCCAGCAGTTCTTGGTTGTGTGCATCGTGTTTCAACCCTGCTTAATATGTTTCCAAAGATTTTCCATCTTTATAAAATTATAAAATGCACGCAGAGATGACAACAGGGAGAACCAAAAATGTTGTAGTGCAGTACTAGCAAGTCACCTGAGCCCGATGTGAATGAAAGAACTGTTTCTTTTGCAGCAGAGTTCGACTGAGGAAAACAATGTAAAATTTTAATCAATTGAGGCTACTGAAACTATATATATAGTCTAAACAATAGACTAAACAGTACTTTTCATGTAACAAACCATCTTATTGCAAAAGTGTTAAATTATCAACCACATATTTGAATATAATTAAAAACATAAACCTTAAGACTTAACAACCAAAATGACCTGAAACAAGGATCAAACGACAAGCAAGTCTGACTAGCTACTAGAAGACCTCTAGATCTCTAAGGTTATCAACCTCAATAAAACCTCAAAATGATAATTTGTGTGGCAAAGCAAAGCTTTTGATATGTATTCAAGTTGAGCATGACTATTGATTGTTAATGGCCAAGATTTTGTAGAATAGCTAAAGCAAGAGTAACACTGTGACAGGAATCTTCAAATGGATAAGGGTTTTCTTATTTTACAGCATCTAGACATTGTAGAAACTGTCTGAAAATTGGCAACTGCTGAACAACCTTCTGTTAGTTTAAAATACATTCCTGAAGATATTTACCCTTCTTTTCGTCTAAACATATAGAGAAAAGATAATTTATGGTTCAGTTATTACAAAGAATCTATCTTGACATCGCCTCTAGCTAGTCACATAGGGGACTGATAATTTAACAAGCCAATTACTTGCATGACATTGGACAGTGTGCTATACAAGTACAAACCTTTTAGACCAAATAAGGATACGTGTAATTGCGTGAAACTATTCAAATTGTAACGAAAAGTAATATTTCGTATTATGCCAAAAAGAAAAGTAACAACTGCATCTTCTCAACATACCTTCTCGCTTCAGAGCGCTCAGCAGATAGCTTTCTGGTCTTCGCAAGTTGTAGCACAGAAGGAGTTGCAAGGTTGCTTCCTGGAGTAGATTGGGCACATTCAAGATCTGCATATGAATGAGCTGTGGCACTTGAGCATCCTGTAACATTATTAAGGATGGAAGTATTGTGTTCAAGATAGTCTTCGCCACCTATCCAAAAAGTATGCTCTATGTATTAGGTCATCATACGTGAGACTGAAATCAATGTCTAGAAATAGAGGTTCTGCTACATTACTTAATAAACATAAAACAGAGTTATTTTCCATCACAACTGTTATATTGGCAATAAAAACATCACAATTTCATAACTAAATATTTTGCAAAATGTCACAATACTTTATTTTTTGGTAAAATAACAACAAATGAAGGTAACAAACAAATGAAATCACAAAATCGGTATTTTAGGCTAAAAAGTATCACACAACTTCTTGTAGAGCTAATTCGAAGGGGATAATCAATAATTATCATTTATCGAAAAATACGCAAAATCATTACAGTCAAATTAACATTATATATAAATAAAAAATGACAACAATGCAGCATAAACGAAAGCTTGAACACCCAATCGAATATCAATTATAAATCCCTAAAATCCAATATAAAGCCCTAATCGCCTGATATTTTACAGTGTGCATATATATTAAGCAGAGAAAATATGTATATATATTTAAATCAGAGCAAATCTGTACCAAAAAAACTAAATCCCCAATTTGAAGCCCTAGAAATCCTGCAAGATCATATGAATTGAAAAGTCAGTAATAGCCTCTAAATTAGAGTAATATAATTGTGGATTCAACTATCAATTTGTTCTTCAATTAATTGTTTGAGTCAAAGAGAATGTTTTGAGAGAGAGAGAGTCGAGAGAGAGTGCTGGTGAGAGAGATTGTTTGAGTGATTGTGTTTTGTCCATGTAAGTAGGTCTGGGTCTTTTTTTGTTGGGGGGGGGGGAATCCCGCTCATTTTTTACATAGTAAACAATGTAGTATTTTTTATTTTTTATATTTTAGTTTCTAATTTAAATTAATAATTTATTATTTATTAAATAATAAAACAAAAAAGGTGACTTCTAAATTTATGTACAATAAAATAAATTTCGTAATTTGTAAGTAATTTGATGTTACATTCCTGATTAATTAATAATTCAGAATATAATTTTAATACTAGTTTTGTAGTAGTATTTCCACTTTAAAAATTTTAAAAATTAAAAAATACCTAATGTAACACCAGGTGTTGGTGTTACATGCTGTGCAACACCAGCATTTCATTGTAACAGTAGATTTATAGCTATTGTAACACTGTAAGCGAGGTGTTACAATAGACCAAAAATCTCTTAGCTAATGTAACGCTTCTTGTAACACTTGCATTACAGTAGCCCACTTATGGCGTAGTGATGACCCCTCTCAATAAAATGTTTTAAGATTGGATGGTTGCGTAAGAGGCCGCGGCGGCGGTCCAGCGGAGAGTGAGGTATTATACAGGATATAATACCAATAGGCCAATATGTGCCTTGGGTGCCCCATTTGTTTAGTTGGATATGCTTAGGCATACCGGTGTTGCTCCGCGGCTGATCACCGGCGGCAACACACCGTCTTCCGAGGATTCCAATCTAAATTATTATATTGCTTTTGATAATCTTATAAGGAATGATTTATCAACTGTTTTGGTTTTGAATAAAGGTGGAATACAGTTTTAATTCGGTTGCTGATTGATGTTGATATTTAAGTTGTTGTTAAATATCAAAGGTGGTATTAATGCAGATGATTGATGTTGACTTCCCTATTTTAGCGCGGGTAGGCTGTGAGCATCAAAGTTCATATTAATATCTAATTTGATATGATAGAAAAATAAGTATTAATATCAAGAGTTCGGTTTTGAGTAAAGTTTATGATTCATTCCATAATCATTGCTTCTTGTTATTGTTGTTTACGATATTTCCGTAAACACGGTTTTACGAGTTATATTCTCGTCAAGATTCAAAGTATTGCTGAAGCCTTTCGCTTGAAAATATCAAAAAGAGTTTTCTGGTTCAGCAATTATGATTTTAAATGTTCTGCTCAAATGCAGATGTCGGTTTTATATCAAAACGACCCTATATTCGCTATAATGATCTTGCTGAGCATTTCTTTCGCTCATACTTGCCTGTTTTTAAATTTAACCTCCAGTGAGGATTAGCTTGCGCTATTTAGCTGTGTAATTCGAGTAAGTAAAGAAGAAGCTTTTGGAAGGTGATTATTCCAGGATTTACGAACTAGTGTAAGTTTTATTGTGTAAAGTTGTTTATATTATATTATATTATATTATATTTGTGTTATTTTTGGGCCTAGTATACTTCTTTTCGAAGTTATACTAGGGGGTTTAGCTTTGAGTTTGGAATTTGTTGAAAAGAGTTTTAAAAGAAAGTGAAAATTATTTGTGGAATTTGGATTTCTTGTTTCTAGAACTGTAACTTTAAAAGATCTTGGATTAGTTGGGGTCAGTTTTGATAAATATCTTCCGCTGGCATTTATTTATTGATTAAACAGGTTAATTTGGATTGAGGTTTCATAGTGACGACCAAATCCTCTGACCCCGGATTTGGGGGCGTTACACTTTACGACCCAGCACTTATCACACACACACACACACACACTTATAGGTTATTGTCTTGGAAATGAACCATTCATAGCTAGAGTAATTCAACCATAAAGTGATAATTATTGCAACCCAAAGGTAGTTAAGTCTTACCGGGGAGTAACCTTCAAGTAAGGCTAGTCCGTCGGTCAAATATACGTTTCTTGTTTATTACCTTACATAAGTCATACTTATAAATAAGCCGAACTAAAAACAACTAAAAACCAATCCAGCTTATTCGGACTACCTGTGGTACATCACCAAACAATCTACGGAACAATTGCCCATTTCCTACCCGTTTCCTGGTTGTGGTTCTCATGGTAGGCATCTTGATTCACTGTTGTGTTGTGTCAATTTAAGAAAATAAGTGTGAGCTATAATGCCCAGCATAATAATGTACAGTATGAAAATGACTGCATGATAACTTACGTAATATATCATATATAATATTTATGTGTTATTCGAATTTAGTTTTTCCTTAGTGACACACACCTTTTTATAAAAACAATCCTTTAGTGGATTTTATTATACTGCGAATACCTTAATAGTAAACCCGGCACCTAGGCTTGGATTACGGTATTGCATCACAATTCCAATTGGAAGAATAGGACATTCGTTGGAGCCACCGCATACGATGATCAGTCGTACTGCGATAAAGTAACCCTTTCTACTAGTAGAAGGACGACACCTTCGTATCTCGGTTATCACCCTTGCCGCATACGGGCTATGTGTCCTCATTTCGGGTAAAAACACACTTCGCAGGTCCTTAGGTACAGGTTGTACCATCTCCCACGGTACCAGTAGTCTATCCAATACACAAAGTACTTGAATCCTACCCCTCCCTTGTCCTTTAGGAGATCCTATCATATCCCGAGAACTCGAATCACATCGAAGTTCCCCCAAGCGTTTTATTTGTTGATAGGTATAGATTTACTTCATATATATATACTTCCGAAAGTTTCGGAGGAAGTACTAGGGATGTGAGTTGACCGTTGTCAACAGATAATTAAATAAGGGGGGAGTTTCTCTTTGAAACTATATTCAAAAATAAGTCGAGATAATATTCTCCGACGATATGAAATTATTCAAATGATTTTCCGAAAAGCAGAAGGTATTTTAAATCAGGTCCTATGATTTTTAAATCATAAATAAACCCTTTAATGAATAATAATTAATTAAATGATAATCAATAAATAATTAAACTTCGAATGAGTTTACTTTTTAAAAGAATATTTAAAATATTATTCATCAACTAGTTTATGTCTACGCAATTAAAAATCTTTTAATGTTTAATCGGGTTTGAAATAAATAATCGTTGGAGTATACTTCTCCCATAATAAAGAAATAGGTATATAATATTTATTACTCAAATAATAAAATATAGTTGAGGGAATATGATTGTTGGGAAATCGTTTTAATAAAAGTTCAAGGTAGTTTAATGTTTTGTAAGTGGACGTTGAGTCCCTTTAAAACGTACTATTATGGACTTGTAATCGTCCCATAATATCACCGGAATGATTCTTGGGTTTTCATCTTAAAATCCCGACCGACTCTCGGTCTTATAATCATACGTCACGCTTAAAGCGGAATTAAATATTTTACGACATATACTTATCGTACAAAATCGCTATATTATGCGAAAAGTTCAATTACTACGTATCATGGCAAGCATGTTATTTATGCAATGATAATAAAAAAATCCTTTCACAACACAACAGTAAATGGAGTTGGGTTCGTAAACTTGCCCGGGTATCTCGAGGTGGAGGATGCTCTAGGTTCCGCTCGGAAATCTATTATCATAAACACAATTCATTTTGTTAGGTCCCGTTCTAATTTATGGCGACTCGCACTCATGCGCTACTTATTATGCACCCTCTCAACTTATATTACCCTTATTATTCCTCTAATTCCTTATTCACATCATGGTCGCTTCATTTTTCTAAGTATCTTAGATTCATTTTCGTCGTCGTCTCCACTTATGGATTCTACGGTTTCTAATCGCGCGGTCTCGGCTCCGATATTTTTATAAACCTGAAAAATCATTATTTTCATTTGAAATTTTTTTGGAAGTTAGGAAACTAAAAATACCACTCTCTGTAAAAATTTCATGATTTATGAACAATATTAAGTCGATCCTTTATATTTTCAAAGTTCGTAATTCGTCGCAGTTTTTGTCGCGTAAATCACTTTTATTAAAACGGCCATAACTTTTGGTCCGTAAATCGCAATCAAGCGATTCAAGCGCCTAAACGATCCTTATAACATTTTCTATCATAATAAAGGTTAGTTTTCAAGATTCGAGACTTTCTGTAGAAACTTAAAGTTATGTTTTGTTCATTTTAGCGGGATTACGTTTACGATCGGAGTTTCGTTTACGCCTTAAATCTTTATACTACCACCAACAATCATTATATCATCATCAACACACTAACTCCTCTCAAGAACATCATGTTCTTGAGGCAACAACAATAAACCTTAAATCTACTTAACTAAACATCAATATTTCAACAATATTACCTCTAAAACTAGGTTTATAACTACATACTAAAAGGATCTTGAAATTGAATCTTTAAATAAAGTTGGGTCAAAGATTTTTACTTTTCTTGAAAGCTTGAGATGTGTTCTTGAGGATGGTGGAGTCTTGGGAGTGCTTGGTATGGTTTTATGCTTGCTTCCTTGGTTGCTTCTAGGAAATGGGGTTGGTGATATCTTATATTGATTTGATATTCTCCTAGTATAGAATCCTAGGTTTATTCCTGTTACCAAATCCATGGACAAATCTAAGTAGCTTCCTAGTTTACAAGCTAAGCTAGTTGTTTTAGCTTCCTTAACACATTATTTGATTAGCCTTGGTTGATCATCCTATATCTAGCTCACTATTTGATAAAGTAACCATGGTTACTTTATTACCATGAGTAGTTAGTGCGTTACGTTTATTTAATCGTTTACACGTTCGCTCGGTCGCTTAAATGTTTTCATAATACTTCCTCGTAAATGGTTCGCGATGTAATTCCTTTCGCATTTATTCCTTATGTTTTGAATTATCATACTTGGATATAAATCCGTAGGGTTTTAATCTTGTAATTATATTGGGATTCCCGTAATCCTCGATGAGTCGTAATTATGGTCGTTTTTCAAAGTTCATTTTCTTCGAAAACTAATAGCGTTTAAATACACTCATTTGGTACGTATAACCATAATATCAACTCCGAAACTCATTTTCTCATGTACTACATAGTGTGGGATCAAAAGTTTTTCCCGCCCGTCAGTGTTACTATTGATTAAACGTTTTTTAAAGGTCTCAAAAATTTGAGTTATTACAGTCTTCCCCTCTAACAAGGATTCCGTCCCGGAATCAATTGGAAAATAAGTGGGGGTATCTATTCCTCATTGCATCTTCAAGTTCCCAAGTTGACTCCTCGACATTTTGATTCCTCCATAAGATTCTAACCAGCTTCACAGTCTTGTTCCTCAGCACTTGTTCTCTTTGGTCCATTATCCTTACTGGTTGTTCGATGTAGGTCAGGTCTGGTTGTAAATCTACCTGCTCGTATTCTATTACATGTCGTGCATCTGCATGGTACTTCCTTAACATGGACATGTGGAACACGTTGTGCACTTGTTGCAAATTAGGAGGCAAGGCGAGCTCGTAAGCTAGAGGTCCTATTCTCCTCAAAATTTCAAAGGGTCCTATGAATCTGGGACTCAGCTTCCCTTTCTTCCCAAATCTCATCACTCCTTTCCACGGAGATACCTTTAATAGCACAGAATCTCCGACTTCATATTCCATATCCTTCCTGGTCTGGTCGTCGTACTTCTTTAGTCTGTCCTGAGCTGCTACCAGTCTTTTCCTGATGAGTCTCATCATTTTCCTGGTCTGTTGGACTAACTCTGGCCCTAATATCTTGTGTTCTCCAACTTCATCCCAACATAGGGGAGAGCGACATCTCCTTTCGTAAAGAGCTTCATACGGAGGCATTCCTATGCTAGCGTGATAGCTATTGTTGTAAGCAAATTCGATCAGGGGTAAGTGGTCATCCCAATTTCCTTTGAAATCAATGGCACATACTCGTAGCATATCTTCTAGGGTCTGTATAGTCCTTTCTCTTTGCCCATCAGACTGGGGGTGGTAAGCGGTACTCATGTTTAATCTGGTGCCTACGCATTCCTGGAAGCTTCTCCAAAATCGGGAATTAAACCTTGGGTCTCTATCTGACACTATGGCTACAGGAATGCCGTGTCTCACTACAATTTCCTTCAAGTAAATATCTATCGACTTGTCTACGGTGTACCTTTCGTTGATTGGTAGGAAGTGTGCGGACTTGGTCAATCTATCTATGATAACCCATATGGCGTCGTGATTGGTCTTTGTCCTTGGTAGGCCTGTCACAAAATCCATGGCTATATGCTCCCATTTCCATTTTGGAATTTCCAGGGGCTGTAATAGTCCACTAGGTCGCTGATGTTCCGCCTTTTCTCTCTGGTATGTCAAGCACTTGCTGACCCACTCTACTACTTCTCTCTTCATGTTAGGCCACCAATAATATTCCATAAGGTCACGGTACATTTTTGTACTTCCTGGGTGGATTGAATATCTGGAGATGTGCCCTTCGTGCGGCAGCTCATCCTTTAACTCTTGCACATTTGGAATCCAAATTCGGGACGCATACCTCATGATCCCTTTCTCGTCCTTCTCGCATCTCACTTTTTCACCGGTAAATGTTTCTCTTTCTTCATCCGCCTTCTTTTCCTGACATACTCGTATCTTTTCAGTCAGTTTCGGCACTAGCTTAATCTCAAATAATCCTTCCGTTCCTTTACCGGTCATTCTCACGTCAATTTCCATCTTCTCGAATTCTTTAATTAGCTCCTCCGATGTCATTATCATCTTGAGTCTTTCCTTCCTACTAAGGGCGTCAGCCACCACATTGGCTTTACCCGGGTGATACAAAATTTCACAGTCGTAGTCCTTTATCAACTCTAACCATCTCCTTTGTCTCATGTTCAGTTCCTTCTGAGTGAAAATATATTTGAGTCTTTTATGGTCTGTGTAGATCTCGCAATTCTCACCGTATAGGTAGTGTCTCCAAATTTTCAGGGAAACACTATGGCTGCTAGTTCTAGATCATGAGTCAGGTATCTGCTCTCATACTCCTTCAATTGCCGAGAGGCATACGCTATAACTTTGCCGTGCTGCATCAGTACACATCCTAATCCTTAAAGCGATACGTCGTTGTATATTACGTCAATGTTTCGGACAGCATCCTGAACAGTCATGTTGAAGGTCCTAGTAGCTGGAGGTCGGTTGGATGCAGCTCTGCTCATCCCTGAGGCTGGGGGCTTCAAGGTCGGGCAATCCTTTCTCATATGCCCTACTTTCCCACATTGGAAACATGTCTTGCTATATTGGGGACAATTGTTGGCAAGGTGTCCGGGTTGGTCACACCTATAACATTTCAGAGGGGCTCTTGCATGGGTGCACATCCCAAGGTGTCTTTTTCCACATTTCTGACATTCTGGTATTGGGGCACGGGGTTCTCTATGAAATTTTGCCCTAGATTGTCCGCCGCCCTGGCCAACACTTTCACTTGGGGCTCTTCTGAATCCGGGGCCTTGCGCAGGTTGGGAAACCACTCCCCTGACGAACCTGCTTGGAAGGCTCCTGTTCCCAGTTCCTATTCCTTGGCTTCCTATCTTCCTCTTTCTATTTTCCTTTTCTTTCACACTCTGCTCACTGCCAGCTTCAACAATCGAGGTTTTCCGTACTAAGGTGGCATAGTCTTTCAGCTCTAACATCGCCACTCGGTTTTGGATCCACTATTTCAGACCAAGCTGAAACCTTCGCGCTTTCTTTTCTTCGGTATTCACAAACTCAGGAACAAATCTTGATAACTCAGTAAACTTGGCCTCATATTCTGCCACAGTCATCTTATCCTGTTTCAACTCTAGAAACTTAATCTTCATCTGGGTTTCCATAAACCTAAGGAAATACTTGTCTAAGAACAGTCGGGTAAATCTATCCCATGGGATCACAGCATCAATCTCTAGGTTTTGTTTGGATTCCCACCAGTAGTTAGCTTCTCCTTTCAGCATGTAAGAAGTGAAAATGGTCTTGTGTCGTTCCTCTACACCTAGTATCTCGAAGGACTTTTCTATCTCCTTGAGCCAGGCCCGTGCTTCAACGGGGTCGGCAGATCCTAGAAACTCTGGGGGTTTGAGAGATTTGAAGGCCCTAAAGGCAGTGGCTGCAGTCTGTTGGGCAGCATGTGGCTGTGGTGAAATAGGCTGTTGGTTCAGATTTGCTCTTAACAGTTCCATAAATTCATTCATGGGGTTCCCTCCCTGATGGGTATCCTCAACCTCTTCTTCTACATATTCTTCCTCATCATATTCATTATAGTCTAAGTCCTCTTCACTTTCTACATTTACTACTGGGTCAGGTTCATTCCGTTGTTGGTTAACTGATTCTGCGGGCTGTGCCCTGGTTCCTCTTCTACGGGGTGGCATTATTCTGATAATGAAGATTTGTCAATATAGTTGCAATATTTTATAATTGGATTAATTTATTCATATGTAAGCATGTCATCTATTATCTAGCATGTTTTTATAAGTGCAATAATATGGACATCAATTTCTTAATAACTGCTAGATATATATTTCATAAGGCCTCCGACTTATATCTGGGGGACAAAACAACTAGCTGAGTTCATAAATGCCTGATTATAATACATAACTACTTGTCCTGAATAGTGAAATACAAATACATAAGTTGTGTACCCTGAAGGGCTAGGAACGCTATCTACCACTAGCTATCCTATCAAAATTGGTGACAAGTCACCCAGCCTTCTTCAAGGTCCATATCTAGTCACTGTCACTGCGCGTGAGGTCACGCACCCTCCTCATCCCTCCTGCCAATATCAGCTCTGCATCAACTACTGGGATGTATCCTCCAATCGCTGTCATCCTCATCTGAACCCGGGTACTGAGCTCAATCCCATCAATCTCTCTGCGGGCTATGGCTGGGGAAGCAGCTCTGAAGTCCCCTGGGTATCCTAGTCTGATGGCTCTCTCAGCTGTCAGTGCCTGACGTAACTCTACAATGCGGGAAGATGCCGAAATGATCTCAGTGTTAAGCTGAGCCACCATCTAGTCGTGTACAGCTACAGGTATGGTCGCCGGGGGTGGTAGAGGTGAGTCTGGGTCGCTAGAGGATATGTCGTAAGCCTCGTAGAACTTTGCATATATCCCATCCTCGTCATCATCATCAGCATAGGGCATAGGGATCTTAATCCCTAGGGGTGGGGTAGGAGAGCGAATGGTCGGGTGAGGGTATATCTCTACATCCCTCCAGCCTACACCATCTCCCTGGGTCATCTCAATGTCATCCGCTATGGGGATAGGAATGTCGGTCTCCTCCTCAGGAACATCCTCAGTAGGGTCATCATCTGACTCATCAATGGGTGGGTCCTCTGGCTCAGGAATAGGGTCACTCTCAGGAACCATAACATCGTCAGCAGGGTTAACCTCCCTCATAGGCTCCCCTGGTACCTGACACAATAGGCAAGGTGTTACTAACTTAGAGTCAGAATTCCCTTGAGGGTAAAAACAGTCAAGACTACCCGTGTAGCCCGACGGTGAACTCGACTTGAGATCTAATTGATTATTTTATTATTCCTATGTCTACGTATTTTATATCCTATCGTTTCCAAGATTTGATAACCAAAGGCTCTGATACCATTTATGTGGCGCCCCAAAATCCGGGGTCAGGAATCTCGGAGGCCATGCCAACTAAACTACTACAACCACATACCTCACACTACAATATATAAAATACTCACACTTTATGACCCCACACTTATCACACACACACACTTACAGGTTATTGTCTTGGAAACGAACCATTCATAGCTAGAGTAATTCAACCATAAAGTGATAATTATTACAACCCAAAGGTAATTAAGTTTTACCGGGGAGTAACCTTTAAGTAAGGCTAGTCCGTCGGTCAAATATACGTTTCTTGTTTATTACCTTACATAAGTCATACATATAAATAATCCGAACTAAAAACAACTGAAAACCAATCCAGCTTATTCGGACTACCTGTGGTACAACACCAAACAATCTACGGAACAGCTGGCCATTTCCTACCCGTTTCCTGGGTGTGGTTCTCATGGTAGGCATCTTGATTCACTGTTGTGTTTTGTCAATTTAAGAAAATAAGTGTGAGCTATAATGCCCAACATAATAATGTACAGTATAAAAATGACTGTATGATAACTTACGTAAAACATCATATACGATAATTATGTGTTATTCGAATTTAGGTTTTCCTTGGTGACACACATCTTTTTATAAAAACAATTCTTTAGTGGATTTTATTATCCTACGAATACCTTAATAGTAAACCCAGCACCTAGGCTTGGGTTACGGTATTGCATTACAATTGCAATTGGAAGAATAGGACATTCGTTGGAGCCACCGCATACGATGATCAGTCGTACTGCGATAAAGTAACCATTTCTACTAGTAGAAGGACGACACCTTCGTATCCCGGTTATCACCCTTGCTGCATACGGGCTATGTGTCCTCATTTCGGGTATACACACACTTCGCAGGTCCTTAGGTACAGGTTGTACCATCTCCTATGGTACCAGTAGTCTATCCAATACACGAAGTACTTGGATCATACCCTTCCTTGTCCTTTAGGAGATCCTATCATATCCCGAGAACTCGAATCACATCAAAGTTCCCCCAAGCATTTTGCTTGTTGATCGGTATAGCTTTACTTCATATATATATATATATATATTTCCGAAAGTTTCGGAGGAAGTACTAGGGATGTGAGTCGACCATTGTCAACAGATAATTAAATAAGGAGGGGGAGTTTCTCTTTGAAACTATATTCAAAAATAAGTCGAGATAATATTCTCCGACGATTTGAAATTATTCGAATGATTTTCCGAAAATCAGAAGGTATTTTAAATCAGGTCCTATGATTTTTAAATCATAAATAAACCCTTTAATGAATAATAATTAATTAAATTATAATCGATAAATAATTAAACCTCGAATGAGTTTACTCTTTAAAAGAATATTTAAAATAATATTCCTCAACTAGTTTATGTCTACGCAATTAATAATCTTTAATGTTTAATCGGGTTTGAAATAAATAATCGTTGGAGTATACTTCTCCCATAATAAAGGAATAGGTATATAATATTTATTACTCGAACAATAAAATATAGTTGCGGGAATATGATCGTTGAGAAATCGTTTTAATAAAAGTTCGAGGTATTTTAATGTTTCGTAAGTGGATGTTGAGTCCATTTAAAACGTACTATTATGGACTTGTAATCGTCCCATAATATCACCGGAATGATTCCCGGGTTTTCTTCTTAAAATCCCGACCGACTCTCGGTCTTATAATCATAAGTCACGCTTAAAGCGGAATTAAATATTTTACGACATATACTTATCGTACAACATCGCTACACTATGCGAAAAGTTCAATTACTACGTATCATGGCAAGCATGGTATTTATGCAATGATAATAAAACAATCCTTTCACAACACAACAGTAAATGGAGTTGGGTTCGTAAACTTGCCTGGGTATCTCGAGGTGGAGGATGCTCTAGGCTCCGCTCAAAAATCTATAATCATAAACACAATTCGTTTTGTTAGGTCCCGTTCTAATTTACGGTGACTCGCACTCATGCGCTACTTATTATGCACCCTCTCAAATTATATTACCCTTATTATTCCTTTAAGTCCTTATTCACATCATGGTCACTTCATTTTTCTAAGTATCTTAGATTCATTTTCATTTTCGTCGTCGGCTCCGATATTTTTATAAAACTGAAAAATCATTATTTTCACTTGAACTTTTTATGGAAGTTAGGAAACTCAAAATACTACTCTCTTTAAACTTTCATGATTTATGAACATACTTAAATTGATCCTTTATATTTTCAAAGTTCGTAATTCGTAGCAATTTTTGTCGCGTAAATCACTTTTAGTAAAACGACCATAACTTTTGATCCGTAAATCGGAATCAAGCGATTCAAGCGCCTAAAAGATCCTTATAAAATTGTCTATCATAATAAAGGGTTATTTTTCAAGAAACTACAGTTTACATCTTCGGGAATTTCTGCAGAAACTTAAAGTTATGTTTTGTTCGTTTTAGCGAGATTACGTTTACGATCGGAGTTTCGTTTACGCCTTAAATCTTTATACTACCACCAACAATCATCATATCATCATCAACACACTAACTACTCTTAAGAACATCATGTTGTTGGGCAACAATAATCTACCTTTATTATGGATAAAAAACTAAGGTTATTATTTGCTGTATTTATTACTAAAGAACGTGAGCTCAAGGCCTTTAATGGCTGCTCTCATGTTTCGTAGCTTAACTCTGCCTTTACGAGATGCCTACGTATCTCTGTGAATTAGAGAATCAAGCCAAAAAACGTAGTTCTGATTTGTGGGGCAAGGCCCCTTATATAGATGTGGGAGTCCTTGAATTGGACTTGGTATAGGAGACTTGGTGGTCAAGTCTCTGAATTAGGATGGACTTAGGAGTCCTAGGAAGTAGGAAGCTGATTCCTTATCCTATGAGGTTCCTTGGAGGCCAATCTATAAGGATTTATATCCCCACTAGGACTTATCTTAATATTTATTTTTCTACCTTATTAATTAATTAGGAAATTAATTAATAATCAGGGTTTTGGGCCTTCTTTGTTCCATCAGGCCTGATCTGGTCCATCAGGCCTGATCTGGTCCATCAGGCCTGATCAATGTGTTAACCTTTTGGTCTGAATATCATACATCTTCTTATTGGGCCTAGCAGCCTACATCTTGTATAATCAATGTAATATTTAATTACACAATCAGGATTAATCTATCTCTATCATTTGCCCCCCAACTTTTGGGAAACAGAGACTAGGTTTCGCAAAAGTTAAGTTCATTTGTTCCCTTACAGGGTATCGTTTTTGCGTAAAGTGTGGAGCGACCTACACATTTACTATGATTTACTTTTATCCCTTTTTATTTAGAAATTAACTTAATTTCCAGGAATTTTTTTCTTTATTCTGGGGTTTTTCCTCAATTTTCTGGAATTTTTCCCTTTATTCTGGGATTTTTTTTTAATTTTCTGGAATTTTCCCTTTATTCTGGGTTTTTTCCTTAATGTTCTGGCTTAAAATTGATCAGGATTTATACCAAATCGATCAGGATTCATGCCGAATTGATCAGGAATCCTGGTCAAAATTGATCAGGATCCTGATCGATATTACTGTGATATTACCATTCTGGTCGATTAGATCTTCGATCAGGATTCCTGATCGATTTCGATCAGGATCCTGATCGAACTAACTCAAAAAGTAACACTCTAATCGATGGAATCTTCGACTAGGGTTTATACATAATCGATCAGAATTTCTGATTGATTTCGATCAGGATTCTGATCGAACTAGCCCTCAAAGTAACACTCTAGTCGATGGTATCTTCGACCAAGATCTATGTAGAATTGATCAGGATTCCTGATCGATTTCGATCAGGATTCTGGTCGAACTAGCTCACAATACGCCACTCTAATCGATGGTACCTTCGATCAGGATTCTTCTTTTTATCGATCAGGACTCTGATTAAACTAAGTGAATTTCTACCCTCCTGATCGAATAAAATATCGATCAGGATTCTTTTCTTTGTCGATCAGGACTCTGATCGAACTAAGTGAATTTCTACCCTTTTGATCGAATGAAGTATCGATCAGGATTCCTTTCTCTGTTGATCAGGACTCTGATCGAACTAAGTGAATTTCTACCCTTTTGATCGAATGAAGTATCGATCAGGATTCCTTTCTCTGTCGATCAGGACTCTGATCGAACTAAGTGAATTTCTACCCTTTTGATCGAATGAAGTATCGATCAGGATTCTTTTCTCTGTCGATCAGGACACTGATCGAACTAAGTGAATTTCTACCCTTTTAATCGAATGAAGTATCGATCAGGATTCTTTTCTCTGTCGATCAGGACTCTGTTCGAATCATTTCTTTAAAATTCTGGTCGATTTTTGACCCTTCAGTTTCCATCGGTGCTTCTAGATTATTCCTGACACTTCTTGATAATGGGCTTTTTTAAGTTGGGCCTGGCTATATGGGCCTAAAAATGCCTCGTATTCCGAGCTTTTCGCTTATATAAGAGAAGTGCGAAGTGAGAATCCTCACTTCACTCCTCATTTCTCAAACTTCCTCTAAAAATTCTCTTTAGAGTTCTCTCTTAAGAAGGCGATTTCCGGCGGCTTCAGCCACCGTAGCTCCACATTTCTCAAGTTTTTTTCTGGGTTTCAAGCATTCATCCGAAGCATATTAATGGTGGATCGTGACTTGGCTCGTTTGGGGAAGATGAATGTCTCTAAGAGAGGTACAAACATTCAAATTCAATCTCCGTATACTTCCTTAATTGATATGATAAACTCTAGAGGTGATGAATATCCTTCTCTATCTGAATTAGATTCGTATAACCATGGTAACACCTTTCATGAGTTAGAGGATAGAATTGAGTCCCTAAATACCCTGTATAAACTTCCACCTTATCTTAGGATTACCCCAGCTTCCCCCGGGGATAGGACATGTAATTGGGAGGGGGATACCTTGTTTATTTATCGAGGAGCCCTGAACGCGGGTCTTAGGTTTCCATTTCACGAATTTATTCCTCGTCTGCTTGCAGATGTAAAAATTAACCCTTGTCAACTTCCCCCTAATGCATGGAGGAATATTCTCTGTTTTATGGTTCTTTGTCTTAGAAACAATTTTCCTCTTTCTGTAGCTGTCTTTAGGAAAGTTTTTCAATTTTATAATAGTTCCATGAGTCAACCGGGCTGGGTTTTGATTCGTCAACGGCCCAAAATTCCCCATATTTTCGATAGCAACTCCATAGTAGAGAACAACCCTAAATGGAGGGATGAGTTTGTTAGGCTGACCTGGGCCGGGGGTGATTGGGCCACACTCTTCCGTAGGCCCTTTTGCAAAGTATCAGATAGTAGTCCTGGTAACATCAGGTTAACTGATGAGGAGGAGGTGGCCTATCAATCCTTAATTTCAGATGATGGGAAAACAGACACCTGGACCCTTTTAGAGGAGTTTTCCTTGAAGAAAGTTGGTCTCTCTCAGGCCAGTGATAAGGGTAAATTTATACCTGCGTAGCTATTTTTCCTTCCCTTTAATTGCAATTTATTATCTTCTGAAATTTAATATTCCTTCTACTTTTTCTTTCAGCTTGTGAGGCTATTAATAACGTCAACAAGCCTAAGGAGGGGGAATCTGGCCGCCAGAAGAGGGCCAAGCTAAACAGGGACCCCAGGGGCAAGCCTGATGCTCCTACTTTCCTTAAGCCCCACGTCCCTGTTGTGGAGCTGGGGGATGACGTGGATCCTCCACTTAAGGCACACTCCTTCAGGCCTAACTGGGGCTTTTAGGAGAAGTGACACGGTGGTTGGATCCACCAAACATGCTAAGGATTGGTTGTACCATTCCATCATTCCCCATGACTTCACTGACATCGTTACGGGGAGTGACATCGAGACTATTGAGCTTCTGGGTTCTCAGGCCCAAGCTGCGGTAACTTTCTACTCTTTCTTTCTTTTTTAAATTCCAACTTTCTCGTATTTCAATGAACTTGTGTTAACTCATATTTCTTTGCAGAGTAACACCTATTTCCAGGCGGCCCTCCATCAGGCTAGGTCCTGGAAGGGTAACTCTGATGAGTTTGAGAAGGAGATGAAGAAATGGAAGGAGAGAGCTAAATCCTGGAGAAGAAGTTGGACACGAAGAAGGAGGAGCTGGCTAAGTCTCATTCTGAGCTGGTGAAACTTAGGAGCGATAAGGAAAAACTCATCGATGACTACATGGATTCTGACAAGTTTAGGAATCTCATGGAGATTCATGATGAGGGTCTTTACTCCCTTCAGTTTACTCAGGGATGGGATGCGGCCGTAAAGGCGGTTTCTGAGAGGCATCCAGGCTTAGTTGACCCTAAGGACTTTATAAGTCCTGAGCAGGCTGAGACGGAGGACGGCACAGATGCCCTCTTCAACTCCCCTCAGCCAGATGATCGCATCTTGGATCTTAACACTGCTTCTCCTCCCGCTTCTCCTGCGAAGGATGCTGAAGGTGCTAATAAGGAGCAAGGGAATGAAGGCTCCCGTATGGAGGAGTAGTTTTTCTATTTTGTAATTTTATCCTTAACTTATGTCTGAACTTTGTTTGTATCAGAACTTATTACCCTTCGGGGTTATTTCATATGCTGCTTTCCTTATTCGTATATTTCTCCTTTATCTTTCCAATACTTAATATGCATTTAAACTTGAACTAATTGGCCCTTTGAGTTGTACAACATGCACTCTTATAAAAGAATCCTTGAAGTCTTCTTCTTTCAATAATCAAAGCATGATTTTTTGTTAAAGCCACACAAGGTATTATCAAAACTTAAACATTCATAGGTTGAAATAATTTCAAACTTATTAATATGAAGTATAGTTTTCCAAAACCTTATATAGTATGGGTTCGACCCTTAACAATAATGACTCGACAATGTAAATTCTACTGGAATATAAAATCCTACGCAAGGAAAGCTTCAAGGTGCTTTTTCAACCTATTTGTCATCTTGACAAGTGAGAATCGTACTCAGTTGCCCAACACATAGTAAACCTTCAAGTTTTATGCCTGCCAAGTTCTCGGGACTTCAAAACCATCCATACTCTCCAGCTTGTAGGTTCCTCTACCTTGAACACTCTTGATTTTGTATGGCCCTTCCTAATTCGGGGCAAGCTTCCCTTTCTGTCCTATACCAGAAGCTTCTATCTTCCTCAAGACTAGGTCGCCTTTTTTGAAAAATCTTTCTTTAACTCTCAGGTTGTAGTAGAATGAAGCCTTTTTCTGATATTCTACAATTTTCGCATGTGCCTCATCTCGCACTTCATCAATTAAGTCCAGGGCTAACCTTTGTCCTTCCTCATTCTCCTCAGCATTGAAAGCTTGAATCCTGGGAGAGGAACGTGATATCTCCACGGGAACAACTGCGTCCGCCCCATATGCTAACATGAAGGGAATTGCTCCAGTCGTGACTCTACAAGTAGTCCTATAAGCCCACAATATTGAAAGTATCTCATCCACCCAATTATTCCTCGATTTCTCGATCCTCTTCTTTAGTCCATCCAGGATTATTCGATTTACTACCTCCGCTTGTCCATTGGCTTGCGGGTGAGCCATAGAGGTGAACCGTAACTCAATTTCATTTTCTTCACAGTACTTCTTGAACTCCTCGTTGTTGAATTGTGTTCTGTTGTCGGTGACTAGGATACGGGGAATTCCATACCAGCACATAATATTTTCCCACAGGAATTGTGCAACCTGCTTAATTATGATTTTGGCCAAGGGTTTGGCTTCAATCCACTTAGTGAAATAATCAATGGCTACAATCAGGAACTTCCTTTGTGCCGTGGCCATGGGGAAAGACCCAAGTATATCCATTCCCCACATAGCAAAGAGGATGGGTGAGTTGATGGAGGTCAGCATCTCAGGGGGTTGTCTAACAATAGGTGCATGCTTTTGACAACGGTCACACTTCTTCACATATTCTTTGGCATCAGCCATCATTTCTGGCCAATACAAGCCTAAATGGGTTATTTTATGAGCTAATGCTCTTGCCCCCAAGTGTTGTCCACATATGCCTTCATGTACTTCTTCAAGAGCCAAACGTGCCTCATCAGGCCTGAGACACCTTAAGTAAGGAACTACAAAAGATCTTTTATACAAAATCCCATCTATTAAAGAGTTTCTTAGTGCTCAAACGGCCAATTTTCGTGCTTCAGCAGCATCATTTGGTAACCAGCCGGTTTGAATGTGAGCCTTAATGGGATCAATCCATGATGTCCCCAGGCCTATAGGAGCCACAAGCTTAACATCAATGCTCCATGTTTTCAAAATGCGATAGTATACACTTCCAGAACTTTCTTCCATCTCAGATGAAGCAAACTTTGACAATGCATCTGCCTTAGCATTTTCCTCCCTTGGAATATGCTCAACATGGCATTCATCAAATTGGATCATCACGACCCTTACTAGGCAGACATAATTAGCCATCGTCTCATCCCTTGCCTCAAACTCTCCCTTTACCTGGGATATGACCAACTTCGAGTCTCCACAGACTTTTAAGTTCTTGACTCTAAGTGTCCCTACTAAGCCAAGACCAGCTATCAGAGCTTCATATTCTGCCTCATTTTGGTGGTTGGGAAGTCTAGCTTCATGGCATACTCAATTAAGAACCCGTCAGGGCTTTGTAAAATCAAACCTGCTCCACTTGAATTCATTTTTGAAGCTCCATAAAAATAGAGAACCCATTATTCTTTTTCCTTATTAACCTTCTCTTGATCCCCTTATCAACTTCCTTGTCTTGAGGTATGTTATCTTCTTGCCCCCCGACTTTTTGGTTGGGTATAGTACATTCCACCATGATGTCAGCTAGTGCCTGGGCTTTTATTGCCGTTCGTGGCTTATACCTGAGATCGAACTCTCCCAGCTCTATTGCCCACTTGATCAATCTCTCACTTGCCTTGGGACTGTGAATGATATTTCTCAGGGGCTGATTTGTTAGCACCTCAATCTGATGAGCCTGAAAGTAAGGACGCAGTTTTCTCGAAGCCATTACCAAGGCTAGAGCAAATTTCTCAATAGTTGAATAATTCAACTCAGCACCATGCAGAATTTTGCTGATATAGTATACGGGTTTCTGGACTTTCAGTTCCTCCTTAACCAATACAGTGCTCAAGGCACTCTCTGAAACAGCTAAGTACAAGAATAAAACTTCATTCAAAACTGGCTTGGCCAACAATGGGGCCTGCGCCATATATTTCTTCAATTCTTCGAAAGCCTTCTGGATTTCCTCACTCCATACAAAGTCCTTAATATTTTTTTAGTGACTTGAAGAATGATAGGCACTTGTCTCCTGACTTGGAGATGAATCGTCCCAATGCAGCAACCCTTCCCGTGAGCTTCTGAACATCCTTGATAGTTTTTGGTGGTTCCATATCCAGGATTGCCTTTATTTTATCGGGGTTAGCCTCGATCCCCCTCTTGGAGACCATCAATCCCAAAAAATTTCCAGATCCTACTCCGAATGCAGACTTTGTAGGATTTAACATCATTTTGTGGTACCTCAGGACCTCAAAAGCTTCCCTTAAATGGGCTATATGATCAGTCTTTATTAGACTCTTGACTAACATGTCATCAACATAAACTTCCATAGTCTTGCCAATAAGATCCTTAAAAATTTTATTTACCAACCTTTGATAGGTGGCTCCTGCATTCTTGAGACCAAACGCCATAACAAGATAACAATAAACACCAAAGTCAGTGATGAATGATACCTTTGGAATGTCGTCCTGGTACATTTTGATCTGATTGTATCCACTAAATCCATCCATGAAACTCAGCATTTCATGCCCAGTAGTGGCATCTATCAAAGTATCGATCCTTGGTAACGGAAAACAGTCCTTAGGACATGCATCATTTAGATCAGTGAAGTCCACACACATCCTCCACTTTCCATTAGCCTTCTTCACCATTACAGGGTTTGCTAACCACTCTGGAAATTGAATCTCCTCAATGAAACCAGCCTCCAAGAGCTTCTCCACTTCCTGTTTTATAGCTTCTTGCCTTTCTGGAGCAAAACTTCTTTTCTTTTGTTTCACTGTCTTCCGATTTGGGTCCACATTCAGCTTGTGAGTAATCAGTTCTGGGTCTATGCCTGGCATATCAGCTGCTGACCATGCAAAAACATCACTATTTTCTTGCAAAAATCTCACAAACTTCCCTCTAAGGGGCTCCTCGAGCGTTGCTCCAATAAAAGTCACCTTCCCAGGATCTTCGGGGGCCAAAGGAATTGAAACCAAGTCTTCTGCTGGCTTTCCCCTTTTCTCATCATTCTCTCGGAAATCCAGATCTTCAATAGGAAGAACCTGCCCCCAACTCCATCTGCCCTCAAAGAGGCCACATAACAGCTTCTAGCCATTTTTTGATCTCCTCTTTCTTCTCCAATCCCATCTCGAGTCGGAAACTTCATAAGTGAATGATAAGATGAAGGGACTGCCTTGAAGGCATGTATCCCTATTCTTCCCATGATAGCGTTGTAGGTCGAACTAGCCTTCACCACCACAAAATCCAACATCTGAGTTGTTTGCCTTGGTTCCTGCCCTATGGTTGTTGGTAACTTGATTATTCCTTCTACGGGGCATTCCACTCCTGCGAATCCATATATCGGCATGTCGGTTGGGGTTAATTGGGAGTCATTATATCCCATCCTTAAAAAGATGTCATGGAGCAAAATATCTACTGAAGCACCATTATCCACAAGGACCCTTCTTACCGGGTTGTTCCCTATTATCGGGGTTATGACCAACGGATCGTCATGGGGAAATTTCACACCCTCCAGATCAGAATCATCAAAAGACATTATTACTCCTGTCCTGGCCCTCTTCGGGGCTTCCCCAATAATATGCATAACTTCTCGAGCATATGCTTTCCTGGAGTTCTTGGATAATCCAGCAGCAGTTGGTCCTCCAAATGTTGTGTTGATCACAGGCCCTCGGGGGCGCGGTCCTCTGAAGATTGTATTTATCATCGGTCCCCTATGTTGGGGATTTCGCCCCTGATCTTCTTGATCTCTCCTTCGATCATCAAAATTCCTTCTCACGTTGTTGCTTCTATCCCCTCCTTCTCCAGTGTATTTGTTCAATCTTTCTTTTTGAATGAGGAACTCAATTTCATCTTTTAGTTGCCTACACTCATCGGTGTCATGACCAACATATTTATGAAATCTGCAATACTTGCTCTTATCTAGCTTGGCAGGATCAGCCTTCAAGGGCTTAGGCCAACGAATATCTCGATCTTTCTCGATTTCCATCAAGATCTGGCTTCTAGGAGCATTCAGCTTAGCGTACTCGGTGAACTTTTGCCCAGGTCCTCCCTTCTTGGGGGTTGAATCAGGGTTTTGTTCGGTTCTAGGATACTTGTCCTTAGCGATATACTCCAGATCAGTTTTTCGCTTCTTGCCTCTAGTGGGCTCATTACTTACTATGATCTTCCTCATGCTTTCTTCGACCTTGATATACTTCCCTGCCCTATCCTGGAGCTGCAACATGCTTTCGGGGGGACATTTGGCCAAGGACATCTTAAAAAACTCATCCCTAGTTCCTTGTTGCAGTACTACAATGGCTACCTTATCATCCAGGTCTGGAACTTTTAAAGCCTCCTTTGTGAAATGATTCAGGTAATCTCTCAAGGATTCCTTTGTTCCCTGCACAATGCTCATAAGAGATGCTGAACTTTTCTCATGAACTCTCCCACTGATGAATTGCTTAATAAAAGCCTGACTTAATTCTCTGAATGACCCAATAGAGTTTGGGGACAAGCGACTATACCACTTTTGAGCCATACCCGAAAGGGTTTGAGGAAAGGCCCGACACTTAATAGCATCATTCACGGGCTGCAACAGCAGTGCATTAGAGAATGTTCTAACATGATTAGCGGGATCTCCCGTGCCATCATAAGCTTTGATAGTTGGCATCTTGAACTTCCTTGAGATATGGGTATTCATTATTCCTTCAGTGAAGGGTGGAGTAGGATCATCAGGATCTCCAAGGGGAAGAAGATTGCTTGGATCAACCCTTGGGACAACAACCCTTCTCTGCACTGGACCATCCAGGTCTATGACAGGAGGAGGATTTCTCCCCCTAGGAGGTGCTTGGGGTCTGGTGGTCTGGTGCGCCTCCAAATCACGCCTCAGCCTTTGAATCTCAGCCTCGTGAGCCCTGATCCTTTCCTGCACTTCCTGGGGATTCATCCCTTGGGTGCTTTGAGGACGTTGCCTTCCATCAGCCATCGGCTCTTTGCCAGCACGCCTCCTTCTTGGGGCTACTTCATCATCTGAAGACTCGGAGTCTCTTTCAGTGTAAGGACCAGAAAATTCCCGATCCTCAGGGATAGGAGCCAAACCTCGTATGTAGGGGGGCGATTGCCCTCGTGCTTCACTCCGCCCAGCATGCCCGCTTCCTCCAACCTCAGGGTAAAAGGGCATCCCATAAGGGGGTTAGTAGTAACAACAGTTGAATATTCATACCCGACAGGTCGACAATTCACAGGTACATGTACTTGTTGAACTTGAGGATTCGTACCTTGAGTAGCCGAGGGGATCGTCCCTTGTTACTGAGGTTCAGTTGCCCCTATCTGGGCTTCTCCTTGCGTGGTTGCATAGGTTGAGTGAGGAGGCACCTCCACAGTTGAAGAAATCACTTGGGTTGTCCCCGTTGGTGTTCCTCCTTCAAGGGCTCTAAATGTTCTCCGTGTTCTCGCCATGATTATTATTGTGCTTTCCCACAGACGGCGCCAAATGTTATGGATAAAAAACTAAGGTTATTATTTGCTGTATTTATTACTAAAGAACGTGAGCTCAAGGCCTTTAATGGCTGCTCTCGTGTTTCGTAGCTTAACTCTGCCTTTACGAGATGCCTACGTATCTCTGTGAATTAGAGAATCAAGCCAAAAAATGTAGTTCTGATTTGTGGGGCGAGGCCCCTTATATAGATGTGGGAGTCCTTGAATTGGACTTGGTATAAGAGACTTGGTGGTCAAGTCTCTGAATTAGGATGGACTTAGGAGTCCTAGGAAGTAGGAAGCTGATTCCTTATCCTATGAGGTTCCTTGGAGGCCAATCTACAAGGATTTATATCCCCACTAGTACTTATCTTAATAGCTATTTTTCTCCCTTATTAATTAATTACGAAATTAATTAATAATCAGGGTTTTGGGCCTTCTTTGTTCCATCAGGCCTGATCTGGTCCATCAGGCCTGATCAATGTGTTAACCTTTTGGTCTGAATATCATACATCTTCTTATTGGGCCTAGCAGCATACATCTTGTATAATCAATGTAATATTTAATTACACAATCAGGATTTATCTATCCCTATCAACCTTAAATCTACTTAACTAAACATCAAGATTTCAACAATATCACCTCTAAAACTAGGTTTATAACTACATACTAAAAGGATCTTGAAATTGAATCTTTAAATAAAGTTGGGTCAAAGATTTTTACCTTTCTTAAAATCTTGAGATTTGTTCTTGAGGATGGTGGAGTCTTGGGAGTGCTTGGTATGATTTTTGGAACCTAAAACTACCATTGAAATCAAGAAACCAAAGAAGAGTTATTATTCATACTATTCACTAGCAACTTTCTTGATTTTATTTCACCCATCAAACCTTGATAAAAAGAGATCAAAGAATTATCTTACCTTAGTTTGGTTGTTAGGAAGCTTGAGAATTAATGGGAGGATTTATCCATGGCTAGAATATAACGACTCATGTATTCTTTTTAATTATTTAATTGTGCAATTATGGAAATTATTAAATAAATAAGATATGTATGTTGGTTTTGACCGCTATGTGTTGTTTGATTATTATCCATATATGATTTATGGTGTACCGGATTGTCCCCGTGATCAATTATGGAGTCATATTGAATTGTTTTCACTTTTAAAAGTGAATTCAGTGCCAATTTATTTGCATGAATATTTGAAATGTCTCTAAAATTATTTTTATGATTTTATAATTACAATAATTATTTTTAGGATTTTATAAAATTGAGAAATCAATATTTTATTAATTATTTATCTTTAAATGATTTTCTGAATGCTTTTATTTGTAAAATCCATATTTAATTCTAGAATTCTTCAAAAATTATGAAACTCATATTTATTTAAGTTTGGAATATTCCGAAAATTTTAAAATTATTTGGAAATTTTCGGGATTAATTTTACGCGCTCGTTGTTTCGCTTCATTGATAAAAGCGGATATAAAGTGCATTTTAAAAATCATTTTAAAATTTCAAAATTCATGTTTTTATTAACTTCGGGATATTTGTAATATTTTAAGACTATTTTCATGATTTTCTGAATCTGTTTGAAGTATACCTCAGTTCGTTAAATGTGAAATACGGGTATATACTGTGTTTCAGAAATTATTTTTAAATTATGAAATTTATGTTTTTATAAACTCCGGGATACTTATGATATTTTAAAACTATTTTCGTAATTTTCGGGGGCTGTTTTATTCGCACCTTGATTCGTTAATTTTAAAATTTTCGGGGCAAAGCGTTGCAGCAGGACACGTGTTGGTTTCTCTTTAATTCAATTGATACGTGGCAGTAGCAGCATTAGTCGAAGAAAAAAAATATATAAATAAAATTAAAAAATAAACACAACACAGATACACACAGAGATAAACACTCTCATCTCTTCTCTTTGTTTCTCAATTCTCTCACTCTCATTTCTCTCTAATTCTCCCTCCAGTCTTTATATTTTCTCCCCCTGTTCAGGTTTTTTTGCCCTATGTTCTGGTAAGTCCCGGTGCTGCTTCCTTTTTTTTTCCCGGCCACCGTTGTTTGTTGCTTCAGTTTTATGTTTAATTAATATATATATATACACATGTTGTGTGTATATACCAGTTGAAGGGAGGGGGATCGATGTGTGTGTTGTTCTCTGTGTGTTGTTGTGCCGCCTGTTTTCACTTTTCCGGTTGTTACTGGTTTTTTTTCGGCGGGCGAACGGGCGTGTGTGTTGCGTGCCTTTGTGTGCGCGTTTGTTTGGTTTGCTTGCTGTTGCTTTTGGTTCTGGTATCAGTTCTGTTGTATGCCTCCTGAACTCGATTAATTCGAATGAGATTCTAAAGTGTTCGAATTATTGGTTGTGGTAATTATATAATTCGGATGATTTCTGTGATTATTGCAAATTGTATAAATTATTCAGGTTTAAAATTATGGTGAAATTTCGACAGGAAACCCGAAGGGGTACCGTCAAAATTTTACCGCCGACGGTGGACGATGATGATATATATCTGAGTCCTAATATTTTAAAATAAATAAATTAGTTCGTAAGATTACCGTTGAAACGAGAATTTGACTTTACGTTAAAGTTGAGTACGTAAATTAGTTGACAAATTGTGATTGGATTGATTATTGAATTGAACTTGTGGTTGGAATTGTAATTGCGAATTTGATTATTGTTGGTTTGACGTCGATTGATGTTTAGACGGGTAGTCCGATAAACAAAGGGGACGCTGCCCGATTTCCGGGAAAATCAAACTACGGAAATACGGGAGCGTATCCGAGGATTATCGGGGCGTTGAGCGAGTATAAGTAAATACATATATGCATATTTTATACAGAACCTGATTGTATGTTGTGTTGTATGTTTTGACCAAAACACAGTAACCCTAATTTCGTAAAATGACGAGTATACGTATTTTCTGAAAATGAACACTAGATCGATTTCGAGAATGTGAACCCTAATTGTTTTCTGTGTTATTCTAATATGAATAATTACGAGTTGGGTTTGAATATCGTTGGGTAAGAATTAGTATCGAGGATATGTCAAGCATACCTAGACGTCTAACGTAGGGTATTTGGACCCTGTAGGTTATAGTCGGGAACCTGAAAGTGGATGATGGACTAAAGATAACCTAGTGGTCAGTCGACGAACTCAGTAGAGTTTTAACAGAAAGACCTGAGTGTCGAAGTCGAATCCAATGGGATCTAGTGGTTGGGCGTTAGAGCCTGAGCAGCAGAGTCGGCTCAGAGTTGATCAGTAATAGTTGTAAAGCCTTGTAAGGCAAGTATTTCTGAACTTTGCTTCAAGATATATATTACCAATGTTTTCGAACTGTTTCATAACATGTCGCTATTAGTCAAAATAACTTCTGTTTTATATTGCAAGTGCTTTAAACTATTAAACCTTGAAACCTGATTTTCTTGATCTTGAGCCATAAGCCTTATTCCTTGCAAACCATCCTTTGTTGATCCTCATGATACCAAATCACACAAATACGATACTACTTCCCAAATGTATAACTACCAAACACCAAACACTGGAAGAAAATTTGTTTTAAAACACAAGAATTTTTATACTCCAAATATTTTTAATAACATCAAAGAACCATACCCTGAAACATCATTACTAGTACGATACCTGACCCTTGTACAAACTGAAAGCCGCTTCTTTTACATACCCTGATATACCCTTGTGATATCAATAAGTTTCCTTATATTTTACTCAAATGTTTAATCATCATTGATTATGATCTTGTGTTATTAAATTATAATGTTTATCGTATTGAACTGCTTTAGAATTGGATAGTTTTTATATATGTGGACCAGATTCGTGGTCAAACCATACTAATGATCAATTTAGGCCAATGTGTGCCTTGGATCCAGTAATTAGAGCAGTGATGTGTGCTTGCTCGGGGTTAGTGCGTGACTGATCAGCAGCCTAACCTTGGTTTTTTAAAAAAAACTTAAAATGAATATCCAATTCTAATGATTAGTTAAAAAGAAACTTGATTCATCTGAATCATCTCACTTGATCTTTGTTTAACCCTAGTTATTGTTATTATGACTTGCTGAGCTAGTTAGCTCACTCTTGCGAATCTTTTTATGTATTCTACAGTTAAAAAGGAATACGGTTGATAGCGAGGTTTCCCAGTTCAACGTACGAGCTAGGATTCTAGTTTGGGTTGGATCGAGCTAACAGAAGCGTATGGAGGTAGTGAGATAGTAAGATTGTAAGAATAATTTATTAACAGTAGTAAGTTAAATTAGTTGGGATTTGGTACGTTGTAATAAAAAATTAAGGTTGTGGCTTGTTTTCATACTTTAACCTGTTGCGATCCGTGATTTTGTGAAGCAGGGTCATTATAAATAATATTTCTTATACAGGTTGATATATTGTGTTTGTGTGGTGGACCCCAAACTTCTGACCCGGGTTTGGAGGGCGCCACAGGTTGGTATCAGAGCTACAGGTTATAAGTCACTTAAACAAGCCTAGATTGTCGGGATTGGTAGAGGGTTAGGATTAGGAATAGGAAATAGAAAGATAAGACGTTGTGAGGATAAGTGCGACTATATGATAAGTCTTCGGCACGGTTCGTGTTGCGATTCGGGATTCTCAGCTTGCGACGTGAATTCCAGACAATGGCAATGGCAGATCTTGATTTCCCGGTGTTATTTGATCATTTGGAACTTTCCGTTCGAGGATCGTCATTTTCTCTCAGATTGGAATTGCACCTTGTTCCTCTACCAGTATTAATGGCATTACCTTCTGTTATAACGGTTGCACTTCTTCAAGCTATCCTACGCTACTTTTCCACCTTTTGATATGAGATTACCTATTCAAGAACCTCCATCTGTTTATTCTTGTTACACTGGACATTCGGCTGTGAGCGTATCTCTTTAGTTTACCCTACATTCTGTTTTATATCCCCATTTTAGAACTTGTCCTATGAAGCAATTATACCTACGAGGATGGATTCGAGAGCTATAGTAAATGGTGAACGCTTGAGTTATAAATAGAGGTGAGACGAAGTTTAAAGAGGAGATTTAAGTGTTTCAGAGGATAGCTGTTATTGGGTTAAAAGAAGACCTTAGTGACTAAGCCACCCGTGAATAGGTATGGGATGAACCAGATAAATTTTGAAAGAGTAAGAGAGAAAAGTATAAACTTGGGATTTTTGTGAAAATAAATGATGAGGATATGATAAATGCGATATGTAAAGTAGTGATGTGGTGTGATATGGGCAAACTTTATTTTATGAAATAGACTTGTTGACTATTGGATAACTTGTCCTACTTAATTAGTGCAACGATAATGTACGAGAACCTTGATGTGAAGCTATGAATAAGATAATGTACGACAACAATTGAAATTTCGTTGATTAAGGAAGGTAAGTGGACTTGATAAAGGAGAAAAGGTAGATCGAAGTGAATGGACCTGTATGTGATTGTTTCTTTAAATTGGTACCTTGTTATAGGTCGGAAGGACAACAACCAACTCATATAGTAAGGACAACCGGACTTGTGATTTTCAAACTTTTTAAACAAGTTTTCGAAAAAGATTTTTCTTTACAATTTTTTTTTAAAAAGCCTTTTTGAATAAAATGATTTTTTAAAAAAACATTGGTTGTCAAGCTACTACTTGAGTTTCTTGTTTGTGGAAAACCTGGATTACCTGGAAGGATGTTGTTTCAAACTTAATATTGCTAATTTCGAGAACGAAGTAACCTATGATTATGAAGAAATTGATTATTCTTAACAGTAAAGTGCAAGCATTGTTTGATAAAATTTACAACAGAATCAGTGTACGGAGTAACTATACATTCAATTACTAGGACTATCAGAGTTCGAAGAATTCATTGATTTAGCAGAAGCCGGAGCGTGATCGCAGAAGATTGGAAAGATTTCCAGACCTCTCTAAAAGCAGAATATTATTAACAAAAGGATCGTTATGTCGAATGGTACGTGGTTATTCTAAATTAAAAGAGGAATCTTGAAGTTACCTGGTAAGGAACACCATTATGATTAAATTGTTAAAGTATTATCCGTATGGGTGCGATATTAAAGACGCAAGACGTGACAAGTGGGAATCTACCATAATGCTTAATTTGCAAAAGAATTTCAATGTACCCTCTAAAGTTGCTATATGATGCAATTGGGATGTGATCGAACAAGCTCGAAAGATGAATGCAAGTGAAATGTGGATGGTGACCAAAGGTATCGTTCTAGTTTTCAATATTACAGCGTATATTCCCTTTTTGATTCCTAAATAAGTATGAACTTCTTTTTTTAAATAAACTCCTTGCTATGATATCGAAAAGGAGGATATTGCATTCCTTTCAAATTTAATTATTTCCCTCAATTTTTGCTTTCTGATTGGGACAGACAGTGTTATGGTGAGACACTTTGTCAGAATGACGAAGAGTCGGGTGGGACGCCACCTAATCATATGCTGTATGCCATATGGTACGAAAGACTGGCCATCTTAAGTACCAATGTGGTTGTCTCATTCATATTCAAATCCTTGTTTCTTCTTTCTTTTCAACTCTAATTTTTGTTGGACTTTGAATCCTTCTAGTCGTTTCGTTGTACTGTCGTTCTATGCAAGAGGTTTTCAAACAGAAATCAACGTATCCTGAATTAAGCGGACGAAGTTCCATCTACGTCATATGCATGGGAAGGAAATAAGGGCACCTGGAAAGGATTGCAAATCACTAGTCCCAGTGAAGAATCCACTAAGAATCAAGGGAATCTACTCCAATAAGGAATATGTTTTCAAGAACGAGAATACGCGATTTCCTGTGAAATATGTTATTCAGAATACGGACGTGATGATATGGATGATCAAGATATGAGCCTTATGGTGATTATGGAATATATAAAAGTCGGAAGCAAACAAAGTATGAAGATTTTATAGTAATTAAGGAGTTTCAAGATATGTTTTTGGATGAGTTATCAACATTTCCTTCAGATATAGAAATTAAGTTCGTGACTGATTTAGCACCTGAAATGAAGCCAGTGTCCAAGGCTCCGCACAGAATGGCGCCAGTTAAAGTGAAGGAGTTAGTAAAGTAAATGCAAGAAATGCTAGAAGAAGAAGCGATTAGACCTAGGGTACCCCATAAGGTGCACCGGTATTAAATGTTAATAAGAAAGATGGAAGTATGTGATTATACGTCGATTAGCAAGAGCTCAACAGGTTTACTATCAAGAACAAGTATCTGTTACCTTGACCCAATGATTTGTTTGATCAAACGAAGGAAGCAAAGTACTTTTATAAGACTGATTTAAGACTTGATATTTCACCAATTGAAGACTAACCCTATGGATGTATCAAGGATAATTTTCAGAACTAAGTACTGTTCTCATATTGTCATCTATATTAACCAATATACCAGTAATATTTGAACTGGATGGACATCACCTTTAAGGAATATCCGAGTAAGCTATAGTTGTGATACTTAAAGTTAATGGAGGACCATGCAAAGCGTTTAATGATGACTGGGAAGTTGGAGAAGAAAGAAGTTGTATGAAATATAGTTCTTAGCATAAATAGTCAATGTAGAGAAGATCAAAAGAGATTCAGCAGGAGTTAAAATTACTATGAATGAAAAGAGACCAGAAACACCAACAAAAGTAAGAAGTTTTATCATGGGTCGGTTACCATTGGAAATTGGTGCAGGATTTCATGAAAGTTACAATATCTTGGACGAAGCTAACCAGGAAAAGCAAGAAGTTTTGTGAAATGGAGAAGGATGAAGGGAAAGTTTTGCGGAGTTAAATGAAAGAATGGTTTCAGCACCTGTTTTATCAATTTAAAAGTATCAAGGAGGTTTGGTAGTTGATAGTGATGCTTCTCATTAGGGAATAGGATGTGTGTTGATGCAGCACAATAGGGTTATTGTATTTACATCCAGACAACCGAAACCTTATGAGCAGAAGTATCCTACCCATAATTTGGGATTAACAGTAATAATATTCATTTTGAAAGATTTGGGAAAACATGACATGTATGGAGAAAGGTGTAAGATCTATACGGGCCATAAGAGGTTGAAGTATGTATTCACGAGGAAAAGCAAGGATGGAGGAAAGCAATAACGGACATAGAAACTATACCGGAAGAATTTTCTATGGAATTTTAAAAGTTGGAATTGGGAGTCAGAGTTTATAACCCAAATAGGAGCAAGGATGAATAGTATGACCTTTTAGTCGAAGTTGTTAAGGGAAAGATAAGGAGATGTCAAAAGAAGATAATGGATCATGATGTTAGCAGTAGTGAGAGGAAATTCATGCGCCCAGGAGAATGATCATGATATCCCTAGATTCTCCTCCAGCACTTGGACGCTACAAGCAGAAGAATTAAGGAATGAGATTCCATAGGGAATTCACAATATCGAGTATTTAATCTATTGAAGAAATGCCAAGATATATAGAAACTTAAAGAAAAATAGTGATAACCAGATATAAGAAGGGAATTTCAAAATAGATTGGGATGTGTTAGACATGCCAAAGAATTAAAGCGAAGTATTGGAGGCCTAATGGATAAGGCAGGCCCAGGGAATGGTTTTACAAGAAGTGAATCGTGAAAGGTACCAGTGATGTTCATGGAGAAAAAGAATGAAATTATAAGAGTATGTACTGATTATCGGGAGTTTAACAAAACCATGAATAAGAAGAAGTGATACCCTATAAAGAATTGATTACTTATGAGACCTAATTTAAGAAGTGTGTTATATATTGAGAATTAACTTAAGATCTGACCTGAGAGTATATCAGAGATTACAATTAAAATGAGTTAAAAACATTATAAGCTCTGGCGATATTATGTGAAATAACAAGTGTATCAGTTGTTTATAAGGAATTAAGGAACATGGTGTATAAGGAGTACTTGGATAAGCAAATTGTATGTATTGATAACATCCTCAGCTATTCAAAGAATAAGAAAGTTTGTGTGGAACGCCCAAGGATTTTTCTCTAAAAATCAGAAGGAAAACAACCATACGTTGAGTCTTCAAGAATGAAATTTTGACTAGGGTTAACAAAAGATTCTGAATTAATCCATTAACAACTACCTAAGCAAAGTTGTATGGTAACAGATGCATTATGCCAACTGGAAAGATTGGATGTAAATAAGACCACCGAGGAGTTAGTAAACGAATTGGAAAGAGTAAAAGATGTTTAAATGTTTGGAAACCAGGTTGAAAACGAGTACCGCCTATCATCCTTGAATAGAGAGTCAAAGTACGGAAGTGATTCAGGAAAGGTAAAACATGTTGAGAGATGGAGTTTTAAGGAAACACTAGAACGATCATTTATCAGCAATGTCAGCTTTGGAATGCCACTTTACCAAGCTTCATGTGAATGCAAGTATAGGTCCCCATTTCTATTAAAATAAAGTGGGAAAAAAGATAGTTGTCAAATTCTAAGTTAGATTAGCACACCAAGAGCGTAATGATATTGATTAAAGCAGCTCGGAGTAGACAAAGAAAGAAGATGAAATTGTATTGAGAGAAAGTATGAGTATAGAAATAGGACCAGTAGTGTTAGTAAAAGTGTCGTCTTGAAAGAGATTGGATAAATCTAAGTAGAAGGGACATGTCAAGTCCTAAAATTATTGAACCATTCAAAGTATTGATAGATATAGATAAGTTATTCATGAGTTGACGTTACCGGCACAACAGTGTGCACATATAGTGTGTTTAACTTGTTAATGTTAAAGCGTTAAGTATCTGATTTGAATTAAGTGAGTGATTAGGAACCAATGGGCTCTTGTCCAAGTTTGTTTTGTATATAGTGATCGATCTAAATCCTTGATCGTTCAAGGCAAGTCATTGAAAATGAGTGTATATCTATAGTAGTAAGTTTGAAATCCTTGAATAGGAGAGTCTACTTGGAAACTAGAGTCAGATATATTTGACAAAAATCCTCACTTGTGTAACTAGACCAGATTCAGAGGACAAAATCTTTTTAAGGGGGGAAGGATATAACGACTCATGTATTCTTTTTAATTATTTAATTGTGCAATTATGGAAATTATTAAATAAATAAGATATGTATGTTGGTTTTGACCACTATGTGTTGTTAGATTATTATCCATATATGATTTATGGTGTACCGGATTGTCCCCGTGATCAATTATGGAGTCATATTGAATTGTTTTCACTTTTAAAAGTGAATTTAGTGCCAATTTATTTGCATGAATATTTGAAATGTCTCTAAAATTATTTTTATGATTTTATAATTACAATAATTATTTTTAGGATTTTATAAAATTGAGAAATCAATATTTTATTAATAATTTATCTTTTGATGATTTTCTGAATGCTTTTATTTGTAAAATCCATATTTAATTCTAGAATTCTTCAAAAATTATGAAACTCATATTTATTTAAGTTTGGAATATTCCGAGAATTTTAAAATTATTTTGGAAATTTTCGGGATTAATTTTACGCGCTCGTTGTTTCGCTTCATTGATAAAAGCGGATATAAAGTGCATTTTAAAAATCATTTTAAAATTTCAAAATTCATGTTTTTATTAACTTCGGGATATTTGTAATATTTTAAGACTATTTTCATGATTTTCTGAATCTGTTTTAAGTATACCTCAGTTTGTTAAATGTGAAATACGGGTATATACTGCGTTTCAGAAATTATTTTTAAATTATGAAATTTATGTTTTTATAAACTCTGGGATACTTATGATATTTTAAAACTATTTTCGTAATTTCCGGGGGCTGTTTTATTCGCACCTTGATTTGTTAATTTTAAAATTTTCGGGGCAAAGCGTTGCAGCAGGACACGTGTTGGTTTCTCGTTAATTCAATTGATACGTGGCAGTAGCAGCATTATTCGAAGAAAAAAAATATATAAATAAAATTAAAAAATAAACACAACACAAATACACACAGAGATAAACACTCTCATCTCTTCTCTTTGTTTCTCAATTCTCTCACTCTCATTTCTCTCTAATTCTCCCCTCCCGTCTTTATATTTTCTCCCCCTGTTCGGGTTTTTTTGCCCTGTGTTCTGGTAAGTCCCGGTGCTGCTTCCTTTTTTTTTCCCGGCCACCGTTGTTTGTTGCTTCGGTTTTATGTTTAATTAATATATATACACATGTTGTGTGTATATACTAGTTGAAGGGAGGGGGATCGATGTGTGTGTTATTCTCTGTGTGTTGTTGTGCCGCCTGTTTTCACTTTTCCGGTTGTCACTGGTTTCTTTCCGACGGGTGAACGGGCGTGTGTGTTGCGTGCCTTTGTGTCCGCGTTTGTTTGGTTTGCTTGCTGTTGCTTTTGGTTCTGGTATCAGTTCTGTTGTATGCCTCCTGAACTCGATTAATTCGAATGAGATTCTAAAGTGTTCGAATTATTGGTTGTGGTAATTATATAATTTAGATGATTTCTGTGATTATTGCAAATTGTATAAATTATTCGGGTTTAAAATTATGGTGAAATTTCGACAGGAAACCCGAAGGGGTACCGTCAAAATTTTACCGCCGCCGGCAATGAGCCTCGGCGAGCCGACGATGGACGATGATGATATATATCTCAGTCCTAATATTTTAAAATAAATAAATTAGTTCGTAAGATTACCGTTGAAATGAGAATTTGACTTTACGTTAAAGTTGAGTACGTAAATTAGTTGACAAATTGTGATTGGATTGATTATTGAATTGAACTGGTGGTTGGAATTGTAATTGCGAATTTGATTATTGTTGGTTTGACGTCGATTGATATTTCGACGGGTAGTCCGATAAACAAAGGGGACACTGCCCGATTTCCGGGAAAATCAAACTACGGAAATACGGGAGCGTATCCGAGGATTATCGGGGCGTTGAGCGAGTATAAGTAAATACATATATGCATATTTTATACAGAACCTGATTGTATGTTGTGTTGTATGTTTTGACCAAAACACAATAACCCTAATTTCGTAAAATGACGAGTATACGTATTTTCTGAAAATGAACACTAGATCGATTTCGAGAATGTGAAGCCTAATTGTTTTCTGTGTTATTCTAATATGAATAATTACAAGTTGGGTTTGAATATCGTTGGGTAAGAATTAGTATCGAGGATATGTCAAGCATACCTAGTCGTCTAACATAGGGTATTTGGACCCTGTAGGTTATAGTCGGGAACCTGAAAGTGGACGATGGACTAAAGATAACCTAGTGGTCAGTTGACGAACTCAGTAGAGTTTCAACAGAAAGACCTGAGTGTCGAAGTCGAATCCAATGGGATCTAGTGGTTGGGCGTTAGAGCCTGAGCAGCAGAGTCGGCTCAGAGTTGATCAGTAATAGTTGTAAAGCCTTGTAAGGCAAGTATTTCTGAACTTTGCTTCAAGATATATATTACCAATGTTTTCGAACTGTTTCATAACATGTCGCTATTAGTCAAAATAACTTCTGTTTTATATTGTAAGTGCTTTAAACTATTAAACCTTGAAACCTGATTTTCTTGATCTTGAGCCATAAGCCTTATTCCTTGTAAACCATCCTTTGTTGATCCTCAAGATACCAAATCACACAAATACGATACTACTTCCCAAATATATAACTACCAAACACCAAACACTGGAAGAAAATTTGTTTGAAAACACAAGAATTTTTATACTCCAAATACTTTTAATAACATCAAAGAACCATACCCTGAAACATCATTACTAGTACGATACCTGACCCTTGTATAAACTGAAAGCCGCTTCTTTTACATACCCTGATATACCCTTGTGATATCCATAAGTTTCCTTATGTTTTACTCAAATGTTTAATCATCATTGATTATGATCTTGTGTTATTGAATTATATTGTTTATCGTATTGAACTGCTTTAGAATTGGATAGTTTTTATATATGTGGACCAGATTCGTGGTCAGACCATACTAATGGTCAAGTTAGGCCAATGTGTGCCTTGGATCCAGTAATTAGAGCAGTGTTGTGTGCTTGCTCGGGGTTAGTGCGTGACTGATCAGTAGCCTAACCTTGGTTTTTTTTAAAAAAAACTTAAAATGAATATCCAATTCTAATGATTAGTTAAAAAGAAACTTGATTCATCTGAATCATCTCACTTGATCATTGTTTAACCCCAGTTATTGTTATTATGACTTGCTGAGCTAGTTAGCTCACTCTTGCGAATCTTTTTATGTATTCTACAGTTAAAAAGGAATATGGTTGATAGCGAGGTTTCCCAGTTCAACGTACGAGCTAGGATTCCAGTTTGAGTTGGATCGAGCTAACAGAAGCGTATGGAGGTAGTGAGATAGTAAGATTGTAAGAATAATTTATTAACAGTTGTAAGTTAAATTAGTTGGGATTTGGTACGTTGTAATTAAAAAATTAAGGTTGTGGCTTGTTTTCATACTTTAACCTGTTGCGATCCGTGATTTTGTGAAGCAGGGTCATTATATATAATATTTCTTATACAGGTTGATATATTGTGTTTGTGTTGTGGACCCCAAACTTCTGACCCGGGTTTGGAGGGCGCCATATAGAACTTGAAGAATTGAATTTGATTTCCTTGGTGAAGAAAAAGAAGTCGAATGTAAACAATGAAGAAATGGGGGAGAGTTTTATGCTCGCTTCCTTGGTTGCTTCTAGGAAATGTGATTGGTGATATCTTATATTGATTTGATATTCTCCTAGTATAGAATCCTAGGTTTATTCTTGTTTCCAAATCCATGGACAAATCTAAGTAGCTTCCTAGTTTACAAGCTAAGCTACTTGTTTTAGCTTCCTTAGCACACTATTTGATTAGCCTTTGTTGATCATCCTATATCTAGCTCACTATTTGATAAAGTAACCATGGTTACTTTCTTACCATGGTTAGTTAGTGTGTTACGTTTATTTAATCATTTACAGGTTCGCTCGGTTGCTTAAACGTTTTCGTAATACTTCCTCGTAAATGGTTCGCGTTGTAATTCATTTCACATTTTTTCCCTATGTTTTGAATTATCATACATGGATATAAATCCGTAGGGTTTTAATCTTGTAATTATATTGGGATTCTCGTAATCCTCGATGTGTCATAATTATGGTCG
Organism: Apium graveolens; assembly: GCF_009905375.1. Classification (NCBI taxonomy): domain Eukaryota; kingdom Viridiplantae; phylum Streptophyta; class Magnoliopsida; order Apiales; family Apiaceae; genus Apium; species Apium graveolens. The sequence goes on from NC_133655.1 coordinate 109,434,306, forward strand.
TTTTTCAAAGTTCGTTTTCTTCGAAAACTAATAACGTTTACATACACTCATTTGGTACGTATAACCGTAATATCAACTCCAAAACTCATTTTCTCATGTACTACATAGTGTGGGCTCAAAAGTTTTTCCCGCCCGTCAGGGTTACTATTCATTAAACATTTTTCAAGGTCTCAAAAATTCGAGTTATTACAGGTCTCAATTATGGTCTCAAGGTTACTCGAGGTTTCGGGGTTCGCTCGCGAAACGCCATTACTTAAAATGGTCGTTTCTCCTAAATCGTAAATCGGATCTAAGCGAACTACATATCAAAATGAAGCTTGAGTCGAAAACTTTCTAAGCATGGTAATGGTAAGTTCATTACAGTGAGTGTTTGGGTGAAAAAGTCATGCACAAAACAGTCTAAGGAAAATTGGGCATTACGACGGCTATAACTTAGCGATTCCCAAATTTTACCAAATCAATTCAATATCAAACCACCACCAATCAACACCATTCCACCATCATTCAACCACAATACAAGATCATTCAACCATAACTCAAGATCTCAACTTATTCATCTAAACCATGTCAAAATGTGACCAAGAACTTCAAATCCAACAAGTATCACTCCTAACTCCAAAATCAACAAAACCACTTACTAAACAAAGCTCTAAACATGATTACACACCCATTACACTAACCCATCATCAAACATTAGGAAATCCAAACAAACAAAACTTAAGACTAAGATCATGAAGAGTTATACCTTCCTTGAAGCTTTTAATCCATGAAAGATCCTTGGAATGCCCATGGAAGCCTTGATCTATGCTTAAGCTACCTTGACCTTACAAATAAAATCAAGAATAAAAAATTTGTTCTTGAAAGTTACTATTCACCCTAAACTTTTAGGAATTGTTTAACTAGGTAAACCTTGGATTATTGGATCCAAACTTATAGCATAACTAAGTTATGAAATATAGGATCCAAAGAAACAAACCTTGTAATTTTCCATGGCCTACAGCTTGAGTTTTGAAAATCTATTTCACCATTTTTATGAAAAGGCTGAATGGAAGAAGAAGAAAATGGGGGAGAGATTTTTCTTGCTTGGTTTTCCTTGGGAAATGAGAAAGAAATGCTTGGTGGAGGAGATTTTTGAACAAATATCTTGATAAAGTGATGACATCACTTGCTCATGTCATTACTTGCATCATTCCTTTGCCACATGTCCTTCCCTTATGGTTTGATGATGTCATCCTCCTCTAATCTCTTTGATTAGTGCTTAATTATTTGGTTAATCCTTTGGTTACTTGTATAATCTTGATCCTTGGTCGCTTATTTATTTTACGATTCGCTTAACTATCGTTCTCGGTGATCGTTTGAGCGATCATATCCGGGATCTTATTGCTTGGGCTTCCATAACCATCTCTTCATATTTTATAGTCCTTTAATGATCCTTGCTTAAAATCCTTGAATTAAAATCCTTTTAATCATGTTACCTTATACTCAATCATTTCGGTATCTGGTGGATTTTCGGGAAAAATCAAAGTGTTCGTATTTGGATTCTGACGATCTTTACACATACTCATATACTTTATTGAGTACTAATAAGATCTCGAAATATCAATAAAAGAACTCCTACATAGTGTGGCATGAAAAATTTCCTTAATCAGCATAATCAGCAAAAGTTAGTATTCATCAGTGTCTCAAAAATTCCAAAATTTGGGGTTATTATAACTAGAATAGATCTTAAACACTTCGTTACTTAGCACTAGCCATCGTTCAAGTTTAGAAAGGGATTTTCATGTCTTTCTTTATTTCTACAATGCTACAACTATATTTACATTTGGGTTTTTTTTAATGCTCGGTCTAAGGTTGGGTGACTCCTCAGTGTAAGTGAGTTACGACCTCCATAAGACTTCACAAGCTCAGTCTAAGGTTGGGTGGCTCCTCAGTGTAAGTGAGTTACAACCTCCATCAGACTTTGCTAACCATATTATACACACATATATATTAAATGGTTTATTAACTGTGCAATGGTCGATATCCCAAAAGATTTATGCACTAATACCCATGTAGCGAGTGTTGGGTCAGCAATCCCAAACCATAAAAGGCTTTAGGTTACTAGGTACAAAGTCCCCTCGGACTTAATGACTCGAGTATTAATGAACTCAACCTAGTCAATCATACCACTTTTTTTTCTTCTTTTTTTGCGTGTAATTTATTACTACTATCATACATTTATCTACAATTTTTATTTTTTTTACAGACATATAATACAACCCATTGCTTCCCTCAAACTTAAGTGTTTACATACTAAGCTCAAAAGAGAATAGTCAAAATTCTAATCATCAACAAGCGGCTATCCCTCAAGAAACAAGCATATCTAAGTGTCAGTTTAAGAGCACAATAAGTGTGTGTTAAGAAATAAGCTCTGCACAAGTGAAACTACGCATGTAATATCTTTGACATGTGATCATAGCAAGACTTAGTCAACAACAAGATACACAAAGTATCATCATAGGTCACCAACTTGGACTACTAATAACTTGAGATCATGCTATGATATGCAATACAATGTAACTAATACATATTTAACTATATGATACAATGCAATCTAGATGTACTATCTTATAAGGCTAGAATTATTTTTTAGATTTTTAAAATTTTCATTTTTTTGTTTTTTAAATATAACACTATAACATAATTCGAACACACCCCCACACTTGAATGGATCAATGTCCTCATTGCCAGACATAAACTAAATAAATAATTTTATAATACAAAGAAAGAAAGCAGTACTCCCCTATGCAAAAGCATGAAGTGTCATTTGATCAGGATAAAGTAGCTTCAAAGTTGTATATGATTCTTTTTATGTGTGCATGAACATGCAAGGAGTGATCTTGTTTATGCATGAACATGCGAGTGTTTGGCATGGACATGCCAATTTCCCGAAACATAACAAGCGCTCAACAGCGTGAAGGTGTAGTGAAGGAGCGTGATCATGCTGAAAATCTACGTGACCATGTAGTATGGTGATAAACTGTAGGTAATCTTTCTGGCTTGCCGCGTGACCATGCTGGAAAGAGCAACCAAGATCGCTGTTATTTATACATGAACATGCCATGGTTTGCATGAACATGCCAAATCATCAAGTAGTGACTTTGTTTTATCATGTGAGGATGCTACAAAACTGCGTGAGTGTGCCAGATCTTGCTACCTTCTTACATGAACATACAATTATTAACATGAACATGCGAATACCACAGTAGCCGTCGACTTAGACATGTGAGGTTGTTGTGAAAGAGCATGATCATGCTTGAAACCTGCGTGACCATGTCATAAGTTGAAAGCACGTAGCCTCTATGGCCTACTGCGTAACAATTCCAGAAAAGTCTGATCATGCAAAATTGTTAAAATCTAGTCGATGAAGTAGGTTTCTGCTGCGTCAACACGTGGACACCCATGCTAGTTTTCCATTATTATCCAAAATCATTCTAAACACTTGAATTACTTCAAACAAACACATCAAGGCAACATGTGGGAGTGAAAAGAACAAAAACAAAATCTAACTATTACTAAATTTTTGGGTTGCCTCCCAAGTAACGCTTCTTTAAAGTCATTAGCTTGACGTATACAAACAATTATCATTATTAATGAGGAGAAAAAGCAAATAAATTCACATATCGACAAATCAGTATTAGAATTATGATGTTCAAATATATCTTAGGTCCACAAACATATAAGAAAAATAGTATGGACCACACTAGCTTAAGAGACCTCGAAAAATCAAAATAGCTAGAAAAGTCGTCAGAATAATCACCGCAAGTACGACTCATAAACTCCTCCCAAATTAGATCCCTATATTCTATAACAAGACTTTCAATTTTATCAATCTTAAATCCCTCAATTTTAATTGGACACTCATCAATTTTTATTTCATCTACCAATTTATTAAGCTCAACAACATTCTCTAAATTTGGTAGAATTTCAATTGCATCCAAATTATCGTTATCACGCATGGGCCTATCATTAACTAAATAAGTAGACTCTTCAGACACAAAATTATCATCAATTGCTAAACAAGAATCATGGATCGTTAGAAAATTGACACAAGGAGGAACTTGAAGACAACCATCATGCATCACAAGTTGAACTACCTTAATAAAACTATTCATTTTAGCATTCTTCTCGTACCAACCTATTGATTCTACTTCACATGGAATATCACCTTTATTAGCAATCTCAAAATTTAAGCCAATTTGTTGTTGTGTATTTTAAGAGTATCGTTCGCAGGGAAGGACTGATATCAACACCAATTTCAAGTCTTTTATTTCATACAGTTCATAAGTGTGGAGAATAATTTGTAAAAGATGTGTGATTATCAACTAGTTAAACTAATAAATAATTAAAAATTATATAATATATTTGAGATAAAACAATCCAAGAGTAAGGGTTCTTCAATGGCTGTCATGAATGTCTAATTTGTGTTCTTGTTTTGTTAAAAACAATCCTTTTAATATTTATAAAAGACTCTCCCAAGGTAGATTATAGTGCCTACAACTATCCATTGAACGCCACTCACATGGTCATACAAAGTACAATTATAGACTATTAAAAGCCAAGGATTATAAGTTTCACAATTCTCATATCAATCTCCCGATCTAATACCAAAATTGTGTTTATCATATCATGTACTTGAATTATAACTCTTATCCCGATACATTATAACTCCTAAAAATTCAATTAGAAGTTAGCTAATCCTCTAATTGTATAAAGCGCTCAATGACAAATTAACAATAACAAGAAAATTACAATAATATCAAACAAATATATTAAGCCAATGAATACTACCCAACTCTTGGATAAAGAAATTAGTTACTCATGATAATATAAACAAAATATATATTAAGAACGCAAACCATGAGTTTAAGAATTGATGTACAAAGAATACAACTTTAAGAATTCCTTTGAAATCCGGACGAATCCCTTCGCTCCTTCCTTCAACCGCTCTCTCAAAGTTTTTCTTCTCCTTTTCTCTCAAGAATTAAAAAATATCTCTCTTCTATTCTATAATACAATATGTTATGGTTCTCTCTATACAATATATAAAATCTAATATATAATAAAGAGTTTTATATATTTTCACAAAATAAATTGAACTTTGATGTAAAATTCGTAGGCTGTCTTCCAGGCCTGATTCTGGGATTCTCTAGTTTAATTCTTTATGTTGGACCACTTCTAAACCGTAGATAATTTTGTTAGCTTCGCATGGGCTATAAGATTTCCCAATTCTGATGTCTAGAGCTCAAGTTACGGCCCAAACAGTGATGTATGCGCGTGCAGCCCAATAAATCTGAATTTCCTTATGATTTAAATCCAAATAAGCCCAATTCCATATAAAGTTGGGAATTCTTTATTTTCTATCATAAAAAAATAAACTCTAATTAATAATATCCAATTAATGATATAATATTATAAATATGAGAATAAAATCCTTTAAAATATATATAAATATATACTCTATTAACAACAAAATTTGGTTGTTATAGCAGGCATCGACTACTGAAAGTAGCACACTAAACTGAATAAAAACTAAAGAACTCTGGACTCTACCAAGCATACTCGTCCGAGTTCTAACAACTGGCATCCTCTAGAGGCAAACTCTAGCCACTGCCCCTGATCACACCAAGCTTAAATACCATCCCATCAACCAAACCTTGATACTGCATAGCTCTAGCATCTGAACTGATTAAAGGCCCAATGTATCTAGCTCTCTCTATGATAGTCTCAGTAAGAGCTCTCATCCTGGACTGAATGTCTGGAGAGGGCACAACCACTCCCTGGTATGGTCTAATGGGCACACGGTTGAGATGGGCTACTAACTCAGGACTCTGCTCTCAAATTAATGCTTGGTTAACAGCCTGGTGTACATGGTACACTATGAGAGAAGAGGTATCTAAGGCAGGAACATGTGGCACTGCAGGTCTGGAAAAGGTGGCTCGGGGTCTACAACCAGGTGGAAAGTCACGAACAACAGATATAAACCTAGGTACCCAACGGGGTCGAACACTCGTCTCAGCAGTATGGCTAGTCATGGTATGGGTGACTAGCGTGGGTGCAGGTGTCTCCTCAGCTATAACATCTAATGTCTGCTCCTCATAATCAGAATCCTCATGACCAGACTTATAACCTCGGAATGGGGGATCAGACAAAGGTGGTGCCTTAGAGTCACTCGAAACCTCAAATAGGGCGCTGCCAAACACACACGCACACACACACACACATATATATATACAAGAAAGATATAAAAAAGGTTAGGGATAATCACTATCAAAACATCATCAGATGTCAGGGTCGTCACCTTATAACCTCGACTAGACCCTTAGACTCACTCCTCTATATGAGTTACTTGACTTAAAATTTTATAAGGTGTTTCTAAAGGTTTTTTACTCTAATCCTAACCTAAATCAGGGATTTAAATCTGTAACTCTAATAATAACTGTGACAGCCTCAACTCCGGGCTCTAGAGTTGACGTCATAAATAACTATAAAATAGAAATATATAATCACTAGACTGAAATTAAACATACGACTATAACAACTACGACCCCCTGACCAAGATCTTGCCAGGTTTAAGTATGAACAAGGTTACACAAATATTACACTAGGGAATACTTGGAATAAGTCTGATACAAAATATGTCTTTTGTGCAGACCAACAAACCTAGCAACTGGCCTAACTAGTACGACCTCAAAGAATCCAAATAGAGGAGGAGCTGACACCCAGCCCCGACTACATCCAGCAGTGGTTTTTCTAGTGGGAACACGGTCTCTAGGTATCTGAAATAGGTTAATATAGAAGTTTGCAAGGGTGAGCTATTAATCGCTCAGCAGTATCAAATATATGAATAAACAGGATATATATATATATATTTCTTTCTAAATAATGATAAGAATAAAACATTTGAAATCACTAAGGATTAAGAACTGGAAAATCACCATATACTATTGTTAGATATTGAATGCTATGAAATGTAACACAGAGGGGGGTGAATGTGTTTTTTTGGATATTTTTTTTTCATTATTTTTAAACTAGTTGGATTATGGTTGAACAAAGCAGATATTATTTGTAGAGATATTATATTTCACAAAATCGCACAGTTAAGTTTCTCTTGCTATGAATATGTGTTTTTAAGAAAATAAGAACTCGACTTTTATCTTGAGAGAATACAAGAAAAATCTAGATCTGTTTGTTATTTGTAAACTAAAGACCCGTGCATGCTTTATAGACTAGCAACACGGATTTACAAAACTTGCACTAAAATGTACTAAACCAATTTCTAAAGCAACCTTGTCTATTTTCTTTTCTGGTGTTAGCAAATCTGTGCAGAATCTTGCAGGTTTGTGACCACCCTTTGTCCAGTGAATCTTGGCCCTTGATCTTGTATTCTTCAAGCTGTTTTGTAGACTTTCTAATTCAGTGAATGAATTGTTTATTTGACTAATAATCGTGAATCTTGAACTTGTCTGTATTCTGAATTTGAGATAGTATATCGAGATCTCCAATTGTTCTATAGAGAAGTGACATATCGATAAGTAAAATGACTTATCGATATCTCTGAGTTCTCTAAATATATATTTGACTTGTCGAGGTCTCCAGTTTTTTATATGTGAAATGACTTGTCGATATCTCTGAGATCTCTACATGTGGAAGTGACTTGTCGATATCTATGAGATCTCTGTATACACCATTTAACTTATCGATATTTCTGAGATCTCTATATGAGAAATTGACTTGTCGACATCTCCGGTTCTCTACATCTTCATTTGACTTATCAATATCTCTAAGATCTCTACATGCAGAAATGACTTGTTGATATCTCCAGTTCTCTACATCTTCATTTGACTTGTCGATATCCCTGAGACTTCTCTATAAGTCAATTTGGACTTCTCTACAAGTCATTTTGGACTTCTCGAATGACTTCTCGATATACCTTGATCTGTGACTTGTCGATGTCTTAACTTAGAACATTTTTCATAGAACAACATTATTTAACTCTAACCTTCTACATCTTTTCTCTGAGCCATGATCATGACTTGATCTTCTTCTAGAGTTTATTCCTTAGCTTGAAATTGTTCACAGAAAAATCCCCTTGTCTAATATACTAAACACTTTTACAAACTCAAGGAATACAATTATAAAATATAAATATTGATTACCATACAACTTAATCTTAGGAATGTCAATATGACTTAGTCTTGTTATTTTATAGGCATATCTTGCACAACAATCTCCCCCAATTTGTGAGAAGATTGCTTCTCACAAATCCATGCCTGATAACAAGACTAACCCCAAGCTAAAATCAAATACAATAAATTGACATATTGAATAAGAATTACACTATTTAAACATTGATCAATTACATCATATTTAAAATTACAAACATCAGGTGAATTTCTCATAACCAGGTTATTTCCTAATGAGATCCTTAAGATTTACTAGCACGTGAAATTCTTCAATAATTTATGTCCCTCTTAAGGCTTCCACTAGTTTTAGCCATTCTTCCAATGAATAATTGTTGAGATAATTAACCCTGAATCTTGAAAATATGCCAACCTTAATGTTCAAAAAATGGCCATCTTTTGAAATTCTACTCAACCCCTTGCTTTGAGACCATTTGATCTTTGTTCAAACATTTCAATCTCCTTGGCATATTACCTTTCTCTTTCTTCCCTCTCAGCCTTTATCCTTACATGCCTTATATCAATTTCTCTCAACCTTTTAGACATCACAACCTTTCATATTCTTGTGCTACAATCTTTTGTCATTCATCAAACTTATCACTCTCTTCAATTTTGTGGTTGAAAATGTTTCCATTACTTCTCTGCTCAGCAAAATGAAGGAGCCATCCAAGTAGTAGATTATGACTTCTCCTAGAGAGACTACCAACCTTTGACTATCTTCTCAGCTAGTTGTTGGTGATAGTCATCATCAATTATGCTCCCAGTTATATGTAGAAAATCAGCTTGATTGAAGCAGTTCCAAATAGCACCAACATTAGCTTGAATTTTCTTTGGTTTTCTCCCAACTATTTTGAACTGAGTCTTGATTGGAGGCTTGAATGAAGGTAGATTTGAAATTCTCTTTAAAGAGACATGGCTGGTTGTGATTGATATTTTAACTAAAGAATTTGTAGTTATTTGTAAAGGTATTTGGGTTTTGAGGTTGGAGTTTGTTGAGTGTTTGACTGGATAGGTTGGAGGGTTTGAGTTAGAGTGATTTGGATTTCTTGGACTTTCATTTGTTTTGTTCCTTCCTCTCCATCCTTCTTTCTTTTCTTGGTATCATCTATCCCCTTCTTTTCTTCCTTATATTTCTTCTTCTCAACCACCTTGTTACCAGCTACTTTACTAGACTTACTTGGATTTGAGCCATAAGGTTTTTGTTCATCTTTCTTCTGCTCATCATTATCCAAGTCATCTTTAGTGTTGATTTAAGTATTGGGCAGCATGGTTTTAGCATTTCTCAAATATTTTCTCAGAATCTTGATAATTTCTTCATCTTCAACAGTTTACATCTTTTTTGTCTTCATGTCAGTCTCCAATGTCATGATCAAGCTTAAGTTACCCATAACACAATATTTAGGAATCATGAACTATTTGCATTTTCTGGTTGTAGAGCATATGTAGACCACCCCCTTACTTGATTGAAGATAGGCAATAGGAAATGCAACAATTTGTGCCTTTTTAAGCTCTCCAAGTAGTTGAGTGTCCTATGGAATCACCCTGTTGACTTTCTCAATGATGACATCCAGCTTAGGTGCTCTCTTGAATTGAAGATTTGATAGAGAAATATGCATACACCTGTCTACACCACGGTCATTGACATTGGCAACAATCCTCTTTTCTCTGAAATTTCCATTGATCACTAACACCACTCTCAGATAGTTTATGTTTTTAACCAAAGCCCTTTTGTATGTGATGTAGTTGTTATTTAGAGAAACTCTCAGTGTTGTAAGCAATTCATTGAACTCCTTGTCAAGGAAAGGTCCTTCTGCAGCCAACTGAAGTCTGTCTTTACCAACATCATGTGTATCTTGAGTGGTTTGGCTCGTGAATTTTTGCTTGGTCACCATATCCCTCTTAGTTTCGTCAGCAGGCATAGAGATTGAAGGTTGAGGGATCTGGGATCTTACAGATTTAGTTGTTTCTGGAAGAGATACATTTAAAGCTCTTATGATAGCTCCCAAAGAAACTGAGTTTTATATTTGGAGATGCTTATGAGAGTCTACCAAGGACTTAAGGTCCTGTTGTTGAGACTGAATTAGAGTGGTGAGAGTACTGCCTTGAGATGAAAGAGAATCATTTGAATCTTGAAGAGATGAGATTTGTTGTTGCAGAGACTGGATTTGCAAATTTGTGGATGTGGATGGTATGGATTGTGAGCAAGGAAAGAGAGAGGTACCAAAGGTGGTGTTAGGTCACACAACACTATAGAAGGGGGTTGAATATAGTGTTTATACAATCAAATCGATTTCAACACAAGTATGTAACAAAGATCAAGTATATTCAAATAAACTCTATTACAATAGAACTGTTGTTCTCTCTCAGTGATGAACAAATATCACTAAGAGCTGCTAGGTAACAATGAATAATATTTCTCGATAATGATAACACACATAGTGTAAACCCTAAGCTGTGTTTATATAGTACACAGTTACAAGATATATTCTAATTGATATGGAATATAATTATGTCTCCTAAAATATATCAATCAGATATCTTCTACAAGTCTTCTAGTCCTCTAACTCTTCATGCATATCTTCTTTTGTTTTAGTCCAGATCTTCTCCTGTAAATCAGCCGCATTCCTTATCTGAAGTATTCCCGCACTTAAGTCCTGATATATATCTTCTGACTCCTTAAGTTCTGATATTAAGTTCTGACTTCAGTAAGTTCTGATTTCAGTAAGTCCTGATATGTCATGTTGTTAAGTTCTGAAAACTAAACACAAATCTGATTAGACATGACATCTCAAATATATCTAACAATCTCCCCCAACTTGTAAATTATGCAAAATATACAAGTTAATAGATTTGATGATGTCAAAAACATTTAAGTACAAATGTAATGAGAGTTTAAATAGACAATTAACTACAACTTACAGTCCTTGTAGCTTTTACCAATCTCACTGAGTTAATCTGAATCCAAAGTGATTATTGACAAAGTTTGATATCAGCTTTTCTTCTTTATTCCTCAAGACTTGAGATAGTGTAGCTTTGACTTGCTTCAATTCTTCATTCTGACTTCCAATCTGGTAGATTGCAGTCCTAAGTGCTGAGATGTGGTTTCTTTCCAAACCATCAACAAGTCTGATCACCCTTGGATGAGAAGAGTCTTCATTGTAGCACAGACATTTCTCTTTCAGAATCACTTCAAGTTTAGCAGAATCCTTCTTCATTGGAATTTCACTTCCATCATCTTCAACTATGTTTGGAATGAATTTTGTAACCCTTGAACCAGAAATTCTTGCTTTATCTCTTATGGTCTTCATAATGAAATTTGACCATCTCTTGGTAATCTCAGACTTTATCTCTAAAAGATAATGAAAGAATTGAAGTTCTTTCAGAGATTTGTTCAGCACATCTGATTCTGACATTTGATATGTTCTTCCATCTTCAAGAAATAGAATCAGATTTTCTTTGATATTATGCTTATCATGAGCATCCAGTACCACTTAAACAGATATAACCTTATCAAGGTGTTTCTGTGTAACTTCTTCAAGAGGTTTGTCAGTTAATAAGAATGGATCTCTTATAAGCACTTCAACTCCTGTCTTGATCTTGGCTTCATCAGAACCTAGTCCAGCTATGTCCCTTGCTTCTCTGGATTTCAATCCAACAGTCATGAAATCAGATAACAATTGGCTTTTCTTTGGATCTGATGGTTTGACATTCTTCCATAGGAGTTTCTTTTTATTAGCAACTTTCATCTTGTCTAAATCAACTTGAGCACTGTCAGAGGTTGATTTCTTGATGACTTGATCAGAATTTTCTATTTCTTTAGTACCATGTTGTTCTTCACTCTGAACAACTTGAGCTATGTCAGTGGTTGTCTTGGATTCTTCAGTTATCTTCCTTCTTTTTAGAGTTTGAACATCTTCATCTTCTGCAGCTGTGTCATCATAAACTTGAACCATTTTGCACACTAGTTTCATCAGGATTTGAGGAATCTTTATCTCTTGTGGCTTTGTTGGTTCATCAACTTTTCCTTTCCCTTTATCTTTGGGATCAATCTAAACATGTGATCTTGTCTTGGGCTTTGAAGCCTCGAAATTTGACTTTTCCTTGATCACAATGCCTTTTACCTTAGGCCTTGGAGGTTTCTTAGCATCAGAAGCTTTAGACTTTAGATTTGTCTTCTCTGCTGCAAATCTAGCTTCTTCCTCCTTGAGATTCTCTAAATCCATTCCAGGATTATGCTTGAAAATTAGTCTTCTAACAATCTCTTCATCAAGTTTCTGAATTTTAGGGTCTTTGTAGTGGACAGTAGTCTGCTTTCCCTTGAGCTTCAGAGTTTGCAAAAACTTCTGAAAGTCTTTACTTCCTCCTTGAATCAAAACATCAGAACTTGATATCAGATTTTGATTATCAGAACTTGCTATCAGCGCTTGATCATTTACAACATCAGAATTTGTCTTCTTTTGAGTAGAAGTGGAATATTTGCTAACATCAATAATTAGTTTCCTTGAAGAAACTTTGCTGCTTTGCCCTTGACCTTGACCCTTGCTTGGGTTTCCCTGGTCATCACCTTTGTCATCCTTTTTCTTCAGTACTTGAGTATTAGAGCATTTGGACTTAACTACCTTCTCCCCCTTTTTGGAATCATCTGGTAGTAGGAGAGAGAGAAGAAGCTCTACTGAAGATTAAATTTCATTTAGTTGAGTTTGTTGAGAGGCTTGATTCTTCAGGACCTCAGTAATTTGGGTCTGTTGTTTTTCTTGAACCTTCTCAATTGCTTCAACTTTCTCATGTATAGGTCTGATAATTCTTGACTTGTATAATTTGAGAGTCATATCTAGATTTTCAGCTGATTCCAGAAGTTTATCAACCTTGGCATGAGTTGTGGAGTGCAGACCTTGAAGATTTTTAGTACTTAGAGTTGTGACTTTGAGTTGGTGCTTGAAATCAGAATTTGTCATCAGCTCATCAGCCTTTCCAATATGATCTGATAGAACTTTGGAGCTTGGAATGAAACCATTTTCATTCCACTTCTTGGTCCACTCAACTCCTCTGTGAGTGTCTTCCCAAGGAACAGGAGCAGCTTGTTCAACAAAATTTTCAATCAGTGCCTCCTTTCCAAGAATGGGAGCTGGAGTATTAACTGGAGCTGACTCTCCAGAACTTGCAGAAAACTCATCATCTTCAGACAGTACTAAAGTATGTGTCACTGAAGGTGATTCTGCAGTAACTTCATCTAAATTCTGAGCATCCGAATTTATCTCCAGAATTGGAGTTGTTGGTATCTCAGCCTATAAGATAGGAGAAGTAGCAATAGTTGGATGAGCTGCAGTTGGAGCTTCAAGATAGAGCACAGTTGGAATGATCATCCTATGAAGGTCAATTTCAGGACTTAATCCTGAATCTTCAACTGTTGTTGCTTTAACTGGAGAGATAGGAGGTGTGATCACTGTTTCCTGAACAGTGTATTCGGCCTAAGTTGAAGGTGGCAGAGATTTAATTACTATTGGCTTTGAGATCAGAGATTCCTGATCCCCTTCCTGAGCTTCAGTAGTATCCTCAGATGGAGGTTGTGCCAAATACCTTCCTGCTCTCTATTTCTTTGATCTCCTGGATGGTGTAGGAGTTGCTTGATTAGCATCAGAACTTGAAGTTCTTTTTCTCTTCAAAATATCAGAATTTTCAGCTTCAGTTACTTTCTGAGAAGTTGCCTTTTCAGCTTCCACGGTCACAGGTTCTGATGCTTGAACTTGGACTTGCTCATCTTCAACATCAGATTCATCCCTAAGAATCATCCTTCTTCTCTTTGGTGGAGATTTAGGAACAGATTTTGCTCTTTTAGGCCTGGAGGATGAAGTTCTGATGGTAGTTACTTATGGTTGGGGTTGAGATGATTGAGCTGGCTGGAAATATGTTCTAATGGTGGGTTGTGGTTGTGCTGATGAATGAGGTTGAGAAGTGGTAGGTGGTTGATTGGTTGTAGGTGCTGATGGAGGCTGAGATGGTTATACTTCAGGATATATAGCAGCATAGGTGGCTGAATCAGAATTTACAAAGACTTGTTTGACTGACTGTGGAATTTGGAGGGGTCTTAGTACAGCCTTCTTATTATCAGTAGATAATAAGTCAGTGAAAGCCCTTTTAGCAAGTTTAAAGGGTTCAATCAACTCACTATCTAGTTGGGCCTTATCAGAACTATAGAAACTGTAAATAAGTTGGCAAAATCTACCAAAATATACAGTGTTTCTGTCCTCTTGCATCCTATCCCCAATAAATCCTAGCACAACACTAGCATAATCAAAATGAGTTTGATTAATGAGAGCATACCCGATTTGCTGACCCAGGATTGGGATTGCATCAAAATTGGAGCACTTGTTGGCAAAAGCTTTAGTAATACAATCAAAGAAGAAATTCCATTCCCTCCTGATGTGAGGTCTCTTCAATTGTCCCAGCTTTTCCAAAGACTTTTCATAACCCAGGTTGGCCATCATCTGTTGAAGAGCTGGTTCCCCAACTTGTGAACTGTAAACACAGTTTTCTGGAAGATGTAAAGCTTGTCGAACAATAGCCAAAGTCACCACATGTTCATCCTCCCCTGTTGTAAATATGATGCTTGGGGACCCATTTGCACCACCATCATCATATACACCACTCCTCCAAAACTCCAGCACTTGAGTTCCTGAGAGTGCTTCTGGTTGGGTCAAAGCATACCCAATCTCACTATTAGCAAGAAAGTCCTGAACAAAGTGAAGATCTGATGGAGCTTCATCCTTGCTAAGAATAGCCATGTAGTTGTTGGGAACAAACTTGGCTCCATTGAAAATGATATCTTTTGATGCCATTTCTGTAGAGAAATAAGTGAGAAAATGTGTGTTTTCAAAGTGTTTGATAAAATGCATGTTAAAAATAGAGTGTCAGAGAATATTAGAAAGAGAGAGAGAGAGAATAATAGAGATAAGAAAAGAATTAGAAAGTAGATAAAAGATTGTAAAATCTTTTAACTCCCATTTATATACTCTCTCCACTCAACAGCTCTTTTTGGAAGTAAAACAGACACTTTACACCTGTCAGCCAGTAAATAGTTAAAGCAGTAGTTAGTGGGCACGAGAAATAAGCAGTAAATATTGTGCACATGCAGTTGTCAAAGTAAACACGTTTCTCACTAACCAAATGATTATGACTGTTTTTATCTCACTTAAATATATTCTGATAAAATATGACCGTTACTGTAAATATTAAAACTAAGCCAAGTAATTAAATAATGCCACATAAGCATCAGAGTTTCCATCAGGATTTGCATCAGAACTTGACTATTATCAGAATTTAACGGTCATCAGAATATGGCTTATGTACTCAAAAAGTGAATGTCTGATTATGTGATTCTTCATACAAATACTGACTGGTTTCTTTAGAGTTTAATCATCAGAACTTTCATCAGAACTTGTCCTCAGAATTTATGCAAATAATACTTAACTGTTTGTCAAAAACAACTTAATCACCACAATAATTTTCATCATTCATATGGAGTGAGAGTATGTGCATTTACAAATGATCAGATAAAGATTAAAGTCTGCTAAACTTTTTATATCTTAGAAATAAGGCATAACTAAGAAAAGTGCTTAAAATCTGTCTTTAATTTTGAAGTCTACTATAGAACAAATTTATGCAAGATTCCACCTCAACTGTTTGTGCTCATTTTATGCATCTTTTGACATTCTTTTTACAGTGGCTTCTCAGTGTAAGTGAGTCACAACTGCTATCATAATTTATGCTATTATCGGAGTATTTCTCCAGTAATCAGAGAATGTGAAAAGTCACCAAGAAAAATTTATTTGCTTTTCTAATGCATATTACTTAATACCAGCAATGCACTTGGGTCTTCCCTTTCACATATTTACTCTAGATCTCAAAGGAGTACCTGATTTTGATTTTCTTCTTTTCTTTTCTTCAGATAAGTAAGGCTTATCTAGCATGTAGTTCATCCATAAGATTTACTAACATCAGAATTTGACAGATAAGAAGCAGAAGTCTAGTCCGTGACTTAGTAATATGATACACAAAGTAAATTTGACTAAGTTCAAAATCAGAATTTGCTTGTTTAATTGATTTCCACATAAATAACTAATTCAAACATGGGATTTCTAGTATGTTAAAGACTACTAGGTCAACATCTAGCACAGTAATCCTCATTGGATTGAATAGTCACAGAACATTCAAAACACTATTAGAGTATATAGAATCACATCAGATAACAATCAGTATTTAATATATTACAGTTTAAGCACAGATTACATGGAGATAAGACAATCTATAAACACTGATCATAAAGTCTGATGCATGAGAATAAAAACAAAGCAGATTTTGAGAAATAACCTGAAACTATTCCAAGTTCATTTACCAGTCTTGTAAAAGTAGCTTTATATAGTGGTTTGGTGAAGATATCTGCTAGTTGTTGATCTGTTGGAACAAAATGCAATTCCACTGTACCTTCCATCACATGTTCCCTTATGAAATGGTATCTAATGCTGATGTGCTTTGTCATTGGGTGTTGAACTGGATTACCTGTCATAGCAATAGCACTTTGATTATCACAGTAAATGGGTATTTTAGAAAATTCTAACCCATAGTCCAGTAACTGATTCTTCATCCAAAGAATCTGTGCACAACAGCTTCCTGCAGCAATATATTCTGCTTCTGCAGTTGATGTGAAAATTGATTTCTGTTTCTTGCTAAACCAAGAAACCAATCTGCCTCCAAGAAATTGGCATCTTCCACTAGTGCTTTTCCTGTCTATTTTGCATCCTGCAAAATCGGCATCTGAGTAACCTATTAGCTTAAAATCTGATTCTCTAGGATACCACAATCCTAGATCAGCTGTACCCTTGAGGTACTTGAAAATTCTTTTTACAGCTATTAGATGAGGTTCTCTTGGATCATCCTGAAATCTTGCACAAAGACAGGTAGCATACATGATATCAGGTCTACTTGCAGTTAAATAGAGTACAGAGCAATCATACCTCTATAGTTAGTAATATCTAGTGATGCTCCAGTATCTTTATCTAACTTGGTTGCAGTAGCCATGGGAGTGGATGCAGTTGAACAGTCTTGGATTCCAAATTTCTTGAGTAAATTTCTGGTGTACTTAGATTGATTTATGAAAGTACCTTCTTCATTTTGCTTGACTTGAAGTCCCAGAAAATAGCTAAGTTCTCCCATCATACTCATTTGATATCTTGACTGCATTAGCTTTGCAAACCTTTCACAGAGTTTGGCATTTGTAGAACCAAAGATGATATCATCAACATATATTTGTACCAAAAGTAAGTCCTTTCCATGGTTGAGGTAGAACATTGTTTTATCAATTGTACCTCTGTTAAATCCACTTTCTAGAAGGAATTGAGCTAAAGTCTCATACCATGCTCTTGGAGCTTGCTTAAGGCCATAAAGTGCTTTATCAAGTTTGTAGACATGATTTGGAAATTTTGGATCTACAAATCCTGGAGGTTGTTCAACATATACCTCTTCTTTTAATTCTCCATTGAGAAAAGAGCTTTTCACATCCATTTGAAAGACTTTGAACTTTTTGTGAGCAGCATAAGCCAAAACGATTCTTATGGCTTCCAATCTAGCAACTTGTGCAAATGTTTCATCATAATCAATACCCTCCTGTTGAGAGTAACCTTTAGCAACCAGCCTTGCTTTGTTTCTTGTAATTATGCCATCACTGTCAATTTTATTTCTGAACACCCATTTTGAGCCAATAATGGATTTGTTCTTTGGTCTTGGCACTAGGGTCTAGACTTTATTTCTTTCAAATTCATTTAACTCTTCCTGCATTGCTTGCACCCAATCATCATCTTGAAGAGCTTCTTCCACTTTCTTTGGTTTAGTCTGAGATAGAAAGGAATGATAGAGACATTCATTTGATGTAGCAGTTCTAGTTCTAACACCTGCTTCAGGATCTCCAATTATTAAGTCAGGTGTATGTGATTTGGTCCACTTCCTTGCAGATGGAAGTTGATTTCTAGAACTGGATCCTCCCCCATGATCCATGATGTCTCCATCAGCATTTTCTGATGCTCCCCATGTAGTTATGCTCTTTGAGACTTCAGAATTTAAGTTGGATCCTTCAGGATTTGAAGAATCAGAGTTTCCAGAATTATCAGAATTTGGCTCATCAGAACTTGATGAATCGGAACTTGAAGAGCCAGTGACAGGTTTTGATGCTTCTTGAGAGTCTTGAGATGTGGTAGGATCATTAGCTTGCTCCCCCTGAACAGGTGCATTTTCCATTGGAGTAGTTACCACAGTTTCAATGACATCAGAATTTAACCCGTCAGAACTTACAGGATCAGGATTTAAGCCATCAGAATTTACAGAATCAGAATTTAAATCTTCACTTTCAAATCTCAACTGATCATGATCATTGAAATCTTCAAGTCCAGTAATCTTTTTATCATCAAAAGATACATTGATAGATTCCATGACAACCCTTGTTCTTAAATTGTAGACTCTGAAGGCTTTTGTGGAAAGTGGATATCCAACAAAAATTCCTTCATCAGCTTTTAGATCAAATTTTGACAGCTGTTCAGGATGAGTCTTAAGAACAAAACACTTGCATCCAAATACATAAAAGTATTTCAGATTTGGCTTATTTTTCTTCACCATCTCATATGGTGTTTTTCCATGCTTATTTATGAGTGTAACATTCTGTGTAAAACAAGCAGTTTGCACAGCTTCAGCCCAAAAGTAGGTTGGTAGCTTTGCTTCATCAAGCATAGTTCATACAGCTTCAATGAGAATCATGTTCTTTCTTTCTACAACTCTATTTTGCTGTGGAGTTCTAGGTGCAGAAAATTCCTGCTTTATTCCATGCTCTTTGCAGAACTTTTCCATGATTGAATTCTTGAACTCAGTGCCATTATCACTTCTTATAATTTTAACAGAATCTTTGACCAACTTATCCAGCTGTCTGACATGATCAGTTAGAGTAGATACAGTTTCATTCTTCTTGTGCAAGAAATACACCTAAGTGTATCTTGTGAACTCATCCACTATAATCATAGCATATGTCTTCTTTGCAATGGACATGACATTGACTGGACCAAATAGATCAACATGCAGTAAGTGATAAGGCTCAAGAATTGAGGATTCAGTTTTGCCCTGGAATGAAGATTTTCATTGTTTTGCCTTTTGATATGAATCATAAAGGCCATCAGGAGCAAATACTGATTTTGGCAGTCCTCTCACAAGATCTTTCTTTACTAGCTCATTTATGTTGTTGAAATTTAAATGAGAGAGTCTTTTGTGCCAATTCCAGCTTTCTTCAATTGATGCTCTACTCAACTGACAGATTGCAGAACCATCAGAGTTTGTTGAAAGTATGGCTTCATATATGTTACCATGCCTGTAACCTTTCAGAACTACTTTGCCTGTAGAATTACTTACAACTTCACAGTGTTCTTCAAAGAAATCCACATGATAACCTCTGTCACATATTTGACTCACACTTAGAAGATTGTGTTTAAGTCCAGAGACAAGAGCTGCTGATTCAATGATGACATTCCCAAGATTGATATTACCATATCCCAGAGTTTTTCCATGTTTCCATCTCCATAAGAAACTCCTAGGCCAGCTTTCTTCACAAAGTCTGATAGCAGGGCTTTATTTCCAGTCATATGTCCTGAACATCCACTGTCCAGAACTAGGATGTTTTCCTGTTGCCCTGCAATCACAAAGACCACTATTGGTTAGTTTTAAGGACCCAGACTTGCTTGGATCCTTTGGACTTTTTAAGTTTGTTAGCATTTGCAGAGGATTTAATTTCAGAGTTTATGCTAACATGCTGTTTATCAGACTTTATATTAAAATTTGCATCAGAATTTACTCTAGAAGGAATTACACTAACTTTCTTCAAAGAAGGTTTTATTTGATAATAAACATAGTACAAACTATGATATTCCTTACAAGTATAAATGGAATGCCATAAACTACCACAATGAAAACAAGGATTTTATGGTTTAAACCTAACAGATTGACTCTTAACTCCTGATTTAGGAGGTAAAGATTTTATATCTTTATTTTTCCTGCAAAAAGAAGCAAGATGGTTAGAATTTCCACAGTTATAACATTTCTTTATAGGAGCATTAGGAACAGGCATATAATTATTGATTTTATTCACACCTTCCTTTCCATTCCTATTTTTCCTAGCTTCCTTTACCTAGTTCACATTTCTAATCTCTTTCAGCTTATGTTTAAGCTGCTTCTTTGTCATTAAGCCTATGTTTACTTCAGCTGGTTTATCCTGTTTTAATTTGTCAGAAGTTGACTTTTCTTTTACTTCTGTCTTAGAATCTTTCATATTTTCAGAATCAGACATAACAGTTTTTACTACAAATTTAACAGGATTTACATTTGGCTTAGCAGTCTGTTTAACAACAATTGGCTCAATTTGCATCATTCCTTTCTCACTTTTATCATCTCCATAACCTAAGTCCTCTTTCCAGTTTCCACTACTTAGTAAATTCTGAGTTGTTCTACTAGAGTTAGTCCAAGTTCTGATGATCTCTCTTTCCTCTTCTAAATCAGTTTTTAGAGATTCATTCAATTTTTGTACTTCATCTCTAACATACAAAGCCTCATCTCTTTCTTTCTTAGTTTGATGAAGAAAGACTAACTCCTTTTCTAAATAGGCATTTCTATTTTTAAGAGCAAGACTTTCAGATGTTAATCTTTCACATGTTAAAGTCTGATCTCTAAAACTAATGAACATGGTTTTAAGGTATAATCTCAACTCAGTAATACCATCAGTATGAAAATAAAAGGTTGTTTGAGGTACCTTTAATTCAGCAGTTTCAGTATTGTTATCATCATTTGCCATCAAGACATAATTCACCTCATCTTCTGAATTTGAAGTGTCTGTCCAGCTTTTCTTCTTTGTGACAAGTGCCTTGCCTTTATCACTTTTTCCTTTCTTGCAGTCAGGAGATATGTGGCCCCTTTCATAACAATTGTAGCATTTTACATTTGAGTTGTCTCCTCTGTCAGACTTTCCTCCTTTGCCGTTAGACTTTCTGAACCCTTTCTTATCAAACCTTCCACCTTTCCTGGAAAACTTCTTGCCCTTTTCTAAATTTCTTGTAGGCTATCTTTGTGATACCCTTCACCATAAGAGCACACAGTTGCATCATCTCTGCATAAACATCAACTTCAGATAAACTTTCAGTTTCTGAATCATCATCATCAGAATTTGATGACTCTAAATCAGACTTTATGATGAGAGCCTTTCCTTTGCCCTTCTTTAAGACAATAACTTTAGGAGACTCCTCCTCAGCTTTAAGAGCAACTGTCCTTGACTTTCTTCCATGCCTCTTGCTCCTTTGATCCATCTCAAGTTCATAAGTCTTGAGCATACCATAAATTTCTTCAAGAGTAGTTTCAGTAAGGTCATAGTTGTCTCTTATGGTAGTAGACTTCAAATCCCAATTTTCAGGAAGAGCTAAAATGAATTTTAGATTTGAATCTTCAAGATCATATTCCTTGTCCACTAGTGACAGATCATTCAAGAGTTTGACAAACCTGTCATATAAATCAGTTAATGACTCATCAGCTTTTGAGTAAAAGTGCTCATACTCTTGAGTGAGTATAGTCCTCCTGTTCTTTTTGATTGCATCAGTTCCCTGGAATCTTATCTCCAAAGCATCCCATATCTCCTTTGCAGTCTTGCATCCAATTACCGTGTTTGACATGACATTATCAATTGTACTATGCAGCAAATGCATTACCCTTGCATCATTGGCAATAGATGAGATATCTTCAGGTGTGTATTCAGTTCTCTCCTTTGGTATGGTCTTTGCTGGTTGATCAGCAACTGCAACAGAGAGCTTGGTAGGCTTATATGGTCCTTCATTAATTCTGTCAAGATATTTTGGATCTGTAGCTTCCAGAAACATAGCCATCTTCACTTTCCATATGGGATACTCAGAAGGTCTCAGTATGGGAACCCTAATAGTCTCATATAGATGGTGGGTTTGAGTGTTTTGAGTTTCATGAGTCTTGGTGGGCTTAGTTGGGGTTTGTGTTTCTTCAGACATGATTGTTTGTTTGGATCTTTACTGTATGTGTGTTAACAGAAAGGCTCTGATACCCCTTGTTAGGTCACAAAACACTATAGAAGGGGGTTAAATATAGTGTTTATACAATCAAATCGATTTCAACACAAGTATGTAACAAAGATCAAGTATATTCAAATAAACTCTGTTACAATAGAACTGTTGTTCTCTCTCAGTGATGAACAAATATCACTAAGAGCTACTAGGTTACAATGAATAATGTTTCTCGATAATGATAACACACATAGTGTAAACCTTAAGCTATATTTATATAGTACACAGTTACAAGATATATTCTAATTGATATGGAATATAATTCTGTCTCCTAAAATATATCAATCAGATATCTTCTACAAGTCTTCTAGTCCTCTAACTCTTCATGCATATCTTCTTTTGTTTTAGTCCAGATCTTCTCCTGTAAATCAACCGCATTCCTTATCTGTAGTCTTCCCTCACTTAAGTCCTGATATATATCTTCTGACTCCTTAAGTTCTGATATTAAGTTCTGACTTCAGTAAGTTCTGATTTCAGTAAGTCCTGATATGTCCCGTTGTTAAGTTCTGAAAACTAAACACAAATTAAATTAGACATGACATCTCAAATATATCTAACAGGTGGCTTGAACTGAGTTCTTGATTTCCACCATCACTAAGGCTAAAGGTTCATATCTTGCTTGGTGAAGTTGCTCCAACTTGATCTTTGTGTCATTGTTGCTTGTGATTTGCTGTTGGACAACCTCATGCAAGGCAAAAAATGATTGCCTTAGATTCTTGATATTGGTCTCTACATCAGTTAAACTGAAATTTGCCATATTTTCTGCAAACTTGTTGAATTTGTTCTTGATCTCAATCTGAGATGGCATGAGTGCATCAATTTTGTCCATAAACATCTTCATGATCTTTTCTTGATGGCTACCCAAAGTCTTTTCCAATGCTTTACCAATAAAGTGGAAAGCTTTCAGATGTGCCTTGTAGACCTTTGTACTAGCATCATACACATCTTGTGGGGTGAAAGCCTTGCTATTGCTACTCAAAATAGTGATATATTCCTCCCTGAACCTATACAAGGCCTCATCCATGCAAACACTAAAATCTTTAGACAGCCAGGAATCAACATTCCCATCCTGCTTGACTTTATTAGTTATCTTAGTCTGTTGATCTTCAACTTCTTCCTTGTTTGATAAAAATATTGCTTGGTAATCCTGATTAGACATGTATGTGGTGAGTAACTGTTGGGTAATGTTTGCCAGTCCTGCCAATTGGTCTACTAGAAGATCATTCATTGTAATTGCTTGAGTCTTTGCATCTTATAGCCATTGAGATATTAATTGTTAAGGTTGATGTTAGGTGTTGGAAGTGGATGGTTGATTTGAAGGGTTTGGGTTTGGTGTTTGGTGAGATATATTCGAGGTAAAGGGTATGGAGGTAGGAACATCACCTGTGACAGAAGTCACAGTTGTTCTCACAGTTGGAACTGTGGTTATGAAAGTGTGTTGATCACCAATAATGGGAACCTCTATTTGAATTGGAGGGGATTTGACCAGGTTACTATCATGTACCATGGACTCAAACCCTTGTTCTTCTTGCAAAAAACTGGCACTTGAAGGTGCTATACTTGCCTCCCCAATAACTGGATCATTGGCAATTATATTCACAGCTTCAATTGTCAGAGAATATCATCCAGGGTTGTGAGGGGAGTTGTCCCTGCTAGAGGAACCTCCAATTGAATTGGAGAGGATTTAGGTAGCTCCCCCTCAAGATGACTACCCTCAAACCTGTCAATCTATGAAGATTGTTGGGCACATGAAGGTGCTAGAATATCTTGCACAGGGTCTTCAGTTAAAACTGATGAAACCCCTAGGTTTGTGTTGGTGTCATCAAGGTCTACCCCAGCATGTAGCTTCTCACTAACTGAATATAGTATCTGGGTGGTGATCACAGTTTCTTGAACCATGTCACTTGATTTTGGAAAATTTTGAGATAAGAATTCAAGTTTTTCGTTATAAGAAGAAGAAATTTATGAAATGAGATTTGCGAGATCATAATTGAGTGTTTGGAAACTCCCCTTGAGTAAATGAGGGAGTTTCAAATGATGTGCTCTCTTGGTGTGTGCCAACCAAATTTATTCTATCACCAACTTGAGAGTGCTCAAGTTAGGGTGCAGACTCTTTACAGATTACTTTTGTGAGGATGCTAGATTTAATAGAGACACCTTGTTGAGAAGATGTCTATAAAGTCTATTTATTTTCCTCTATTACAACTGCATCTTTTTGGGAAGATGCAAAAGTGGTTACTTGAGTGGTCAACTCAATTTTCTTTGTCTTCTTTGGTTTTCTGACCTGGTGAGACTCTAATTGTGTTTGTTCCTCACCACTCTCATAGATTATAGTCAAGGGTGCATTCTTTCTTTTCTTTTTACTCACTCACCCTGTTGAGAGGTTGAGGTGGTTGATTTCCTAGCTTCTATTGGTAATGAAGAAGTGGTCTCATTTGTGGAAGGCCTGTGTTGGTTATCCTGTGTTTATACTTCCACAGGTATAGAACCCATAACTGTACTAGATATGGCACTAGACCTTATGTCAGGCATAGGATAAGGGTAGCTCCTAAATCTCTCCAACATAAAGTTAGTGACATTTAGGGCTACCTTCACCTGGTTCTTTGTAATTAATGACCCGCATAAGATTTTGGACACTTGCTTACAATTGCCTATTTTAATTCTGTCAATACCATTAAATAAATGTATGTTTGCAACTATATGATTTAAAGTAGACATAATAAACCAAGGAAAGAAAATTTATTTACCTCTGTTGGATAATGGCATTATGAGCCTAGTGTTGAGTTCTTCCAGGATCAATATCCCCCATTAATGTGCTTGTTTTAAGCTATGGAGAACACCATATTTTGGACCAATTGTCATACCTAGTCTTCATGTAGAAGAAGGATCTAACAATTGAATCAAATAGGAAAAACCATTCCCTCCTGAGATGCTTCTTGTTCAAGTTGGCAAGGTTGATTTTCTCACTATAGTTTATAAAGTCCATAAACTCAGCTATCTCATATTGAGTTGATACATCTACCATGATGTCTATAGGGATGCCCAATTCTTTGTTGACATCATTGCCATCAAATTCCACTTGTGTACCCTGAATTGAACAGTTCACTACCAAGGACACTACTTGACTCTCATGCACAACAGTGTTAACCACAGTTGAGTTCCAAAATTCATTGAGCATGTCCAAGTATATGATAGGATTAGCAGTCAAGGCACCTATAAGATAAGACTCTGAAAAAAACTTAACAAAACTCTTGAAGCTATCAGGAGCTTGGTTAGCATCAGCGAAAGCTAGGTAGTTGGTACCGTCCTTTGAGATAACAGCTCTAACATTGTTTGCAGCCATTATAAGTGTATAAATTTGAATGGGTAAGAAATTTAAGAGAGAAAGAACTTGAAATGAGTGAGAGCGGTTAAGATTTGCAAAAGCTAGGTCAATTGAGATCTCGAAAGCGTAAAGAGGGGTTATGTCGAGATTGTTGGGACAACGAATCTCGGCCCTGCGTTTTATGATATGAATTTCTATAGGGAGTTCGAACAGAACGTTAACCTTAATCTCTATGGAGCAAGCGATTCAAATCCACATCTTCTATTGTATTCCTCAATTCTCCTTGGACGAAGTGTGGACTTCGATCTCCCAAGGTTTACCTCTCCTTAAATCTCCAAAAATCCAAAACCCTGGCTGGCTCCTTGAGAAAAATGTTTGCCTCTCTCAAATCTTAGGTTGTTATTTTCATTTCTATGTTCTCGTGTTCTCACACACACGCCTTTTTCAAACACTCCCAGCTTCAGGAAAATTAGAATATTTATAGACTATAGTACGGATCATGGATAATTAGGTCGGGCATCCCAATGACATTCTGGGCCAAGCCCAATGTCACTAAATATAAATTCAATCCACTAAAGAATTAATATTTGCACTACCTTTCCTAATTCCATAAATTAATTATTTAATTCGGCTCCCATATTATTTGCTTATTAAATTCCCCATCTTTAAGTTATCGCATGTCCATTGATTAAATTAATTTCTTATAATCAATTTAATTAATATCTTATATCATTGATCATCCACTCAACCTTATAATTGTGTAAGAACAAATCTACCTGCAGGACTAAAGCACAACTATCTTTATGAGCTTTCAAGAGGACATCATCACCCGAAACTATTCTTCGGACATGGTTTCCTTTTATAGTCAATATCCCACTCTGTATATAATGTCATTGCCCAATACATAAATTTGCAATTTAAAATAAATTACTTAATGTATGAATCAAGGCATGTGCATTAAATACAAGTGTCAATCACTATATCCGGATTAAGAACCTAAGCAATAATAATATCGTAGAATCTTAGTTCTTCTTTATTGTCAGAATAAAAGAAAGAATTATTCTACTATTTCGATCCCGTTCAATATACACAAGTATTATTCAATAGTCAAGATAAACAATTTCTAAATAATACTTCACTCATTCCAGTGGTTTGTCTAACACCACTTAGACTGTGAACCTTTACTATATTATATAAGGAGTCTGACAATCTAATCTTCTTCTATCCCATTTGATACTAGATTGTCTACAATATATAATATACATTACGATCCAAACAAACATTATAACCATCCATAGCAAGCTTAGAAACCGAAATTAGATTTCTTCCAAATGAAGGTACATAAAGGCAATTGTTCAAAACCAAAATCCTATCAAAACCAAAAGATAAATGAATAACTCCTATTGTAACTACTGTTACTTTCGTAGCATCTCCCATGAACACGTATATCTCACCATCTCTAAGCATTCTGGATAGTTGAAATCCCTGTATAGAATTACGAACATGATCAGTGGCTGCTGTATCTACACACCAAAAGCTTGTAGATATAGCCGCTATATATGTTTTTGTAACTAGAAAAAGAGACATACCAGTATTGTTTATCTTCTTAGGAAAAGGAAAATCATGTTTTCAGTGACCTGACTACATGCAACTGAAGCATTTTCCCTTAGGCTTTTTCACACCACCTTGAACTCCCACTACATTCGCAGCTTCTTGTGTCTGAGCCTTTTTCTTCTTCTTCTTACCTTTCGGTTTAGAGGAAGAACCTTTCTCAGCCACATTCACTTGAACACTCTGGTGAAATAATCCTTCGGATGCCTGAAATTCTGTCAGAAGTTCCGCGAGACTATACAACCTCTTGTTCATGTTGTAATTCAAGTGAAACTACTCAAAACTCTTAGGAAAGTTCATAAGGATAATGTCAATCTGGGTTTCCCCGTCAAGCTCAGTACCAAGGATCTCTATCTCATTCAGATGAGACATCATCTTGAGAACATGATCCCTTATAGGTGTTCCTTTAGTCATCTAAGTGTTCATTAAAGCCTGCATGGCTACTTTCCTAGCAGCCCTATTCTGATCTCCAAAAAGTTCCTTAAGATTAAAGAGCATAGCTGCAGTAGTGGCCATAGACTGATGCTGATGCTGCAAAACACCCGACATTTCTGCCAGAATTTAACATCACGACATCTCATCAGCCTTAATCCACCGCTTATAATACTCTTTCTCATCTTTAGGATCATCAGCAGTAGGCTGATCTGGCTTGGGTTCATAAGTGCAAAACTTGTACTCCCCAGTAGTCAACACAATGTCCAAATTTCGTTTTCATTCAATATAGTTAGGTCCGGTAAGTTTGTTATCCTTAAGTATGGTGAACAGTGGATTAAACCCCATTGTATCCTGAGAATCATGCATAAAAACATCACATAACACATACACATAAAGGGTGCATTAAATATTAAGACCTATTGTTTCCTCTCACAATTATTAAAATTAATGCACTAACATTTAAACACCATAAGTTTCTGGTACGTCACGATGGGTGACATGTATACCACTTAAATTTGTGTAAATGTTACTTCGGTCCTATTACTAAATTAGACACCACGTTGGGGTGGTCAATATTATTTTTCATCGCTAAGTGTATACCATTATTAAATCATAATTATACCACATGCCATCAAATGATATTTTATAATTATCCGAAATCTATGAAACTTGGTACGCCATGATGGGTGACATGTATACCTTTCAATGTTCGTTATTAATTTAAGAAGTTTATTCTAGTAATCTCCTTAACATTCTAGACATCATAAATTACATGTCACGATGGGTGACGTATATATAATTTATATTTGTCTCTATGTTAAATTACATACAAACAATAATGGTGACCATGGGATTTGATTTCATATCAATTCCCTCTCCCACTTAGTATTTACTATGACGATTTTAATTTAGATACATCATCCTATGTTATTTCTTCGAATTCCACATGTAATATGTAAACAACAATGAACACATTAAATAGCAGTATACTCGCATGATTAAAGCATTTAAAACATTCCTATGTCCATGTCATTCTAGCATGCTGGGGTTAGTATCACATGGCGTAAGAAACACATAGTAGCAATAATCAAGATCTGTAGAAACTTATAAAGTACATTCACTATTATGGCCTCATATAAGCTGATCAACGGTTGTCCCTATCAACGGATGTCCTGATCAACGGATGTCCTAATCAACAGATGTCCTGATCAACAGATGTCCTCAAATTCATCCTTCAAAAATTTCTGGAAATCTTCGAGAGCCCGATTGAATGCCTAAACAGCCTCAAAACGACTTGAAAACTGGATCAACAGATCTTTACATTTATTATGTCATCTTCCTCTCGTTCTGCCGTTTCTGAAAAGGTATTGTAAGCCCAAATTGGATATCGTATTCAAAATCTGCAGCAAAAAACAGCGAAGCTCCCCGAAAATATAATGCAGCAGCGAAAAATCTCTGTTTCTTACAACTTCGTTGATCAAACAATTACATACAACTTAATACAACTATATAAGCCTATTCAATTACATCAGATCATAACCTCGATCAGTTATAAATTGAGACTAAAAGATTACAAAACTAGAATAAAAAAGACTATCACGATCAACCCTCGTGATTCACAACAAAACCACGATAAACCACGTGGGATCTTAACCATAATAAAATAACAACGATTAAACCACGTGGGATCCAAATACATAATTAAAACATGGCCATAATAGTGCATAACAACCTGCATCACAGAATCAATACAAGCATACCATTATATATATGTATATATAATTATCACAAGGACTTCATATTATAAAACGCAGAACCTAGAACCAGTCTCTAATGCCAATTGTTGGGACAACAAATCTTGGCCCGACATTTTACGATATGAATTTCTATAGAGAGTTCGAACATAATGTTAACCTTAATCGATACGGCGCAAGCGATTCAAATTCACGTCTTCTACTGTATTCCTCGATTCTCCTTGGACGAAGTGTGGGCTTCAATCTCCCAAGCTTTACCTCTCCTTAAAGCTCCGAAAATCCAAAACCCTAGCTGGCTCCTTGAGAAAAATGTTTTCCTCTCTCAAAACCTAGGATGCTATTTTTGTTTATGTGTTATCGTGTTCTCACGCACACGCCTTTTTCACACACTCCAGATTCAGGAAAATTAGAATATTTATAGGCTACAATAAGAATCATGAATAATTAGGTCGGGCCTCCCAATGACATTCTGGGCCAAGCCCAATGTCATTAAATATTAATTCAATCCACTAAAGAATTAATATTTGCACTACATTTCCTAATTCCGTAAATTAATTATTTATTTTGGCCCCCATATTATTTGCTTATTAAATTCCCCATATTTAAAATATCGCATGTCCATTGATTAAATTAATTTCTAACAATCAATTTAATCAATATCTTATATCCTTGATCATACACTCAACCTTATAATTGTGCTAGAATAAATCTTCCTGCATGACTAAAGCACAATTATCTTTATGAGCTTTCAAGAGGACATCATCACCCAAAACTATTCGTCAGACATGGTTTCCTTTTATAGTCAATATCCCACTCTGTATATAATGTCATTGCCCAATACATAAATTCGCAATTTAAAATAAATTACTTAATGTATGAATCAAGGCATGTGCATTAATTACAAGTGTCAATCACTATATCCGGATTAAGAACTTAAGCAATAACAATATCGTAGAATCTTAGTTCTTCTTTATTGTCAAAATAAAAGAAAAAATTATTCTACTATTTCGATCCCGTTCAATATACACAAGTATTATTCAATAGTCAAGATAAACTATTTCCAAAATAATACTTCAGTCGTTCCAGTGGTTTGTCTAATACCACTTAGACTATGAACCTTTATTATATTATATAAGGAGCCTGATAATCTAATCTTCTGCTATCCCATTTGATACTAGATTGTCTACAATATATAATATACATACATTGTGAAAACATGCATTCAAGATTCTTAAAAGATTATTATATACTTTCAAATGAATAGTTCAGTATATACCCTAACAGAGATGTCTGGGTATTTATAGAAAAAGGGAAGTGACATGTCGGGAAGTAGGAAAAAACAGTTGATATTTGCTTATCGAGAAGTCACGTGAATTGTAAACTCATATCGAGATGTCACTTTCCTGACTCTTATCGAGAATTAGATAGTGACTTATCAAGATGTAGAATAAATATCCAGTTTGTCCTAATTAGACTGAATTATTCTAATTTTTATTGAATAAATTAATATATAATTAAAATGACTATGTATCAAAAGTATTTTACTAAAATAATTTATTGAATTAAATTATTTCACTTCTAAGTCATTGAGATGTCTAAAATTTATACTTTTAGAGAACTCCACGAATAAACATATATCGAGATCTCTACAATAATTATCGAGAAGTCATAATGAAGTTTGTCGAGAGTCCTTCGAGAAGTAATGAAAAAGACTTATCGAGAAGTCTCAATTGACTTGTCGAGAAGTCATTTAGACTTATAAAGAACTCAGTTGTCTATAAACTTTTATTCTTTTTCAGTTATGTCTTATATTAATTTTACATATTGAAAATATAAATTAACAGTTAGACAGTTTTTCTCATGATTTAGAAAATTCTAAGTTAATTTTGAATTTTGAAAAATAAATATACATAGAATCCTGAAATATTTATAGATCATATTTCAGTTAATTTTCTAATTAAATCAAATTAGTTTTGATCTATCATAAATTAATCCACTACAACATATTAGCTGAGTTCTTGCCTTTAAGATGAAGAATTTAACATTCCAATTTCACTAACAAGTCTAGTGAAAGTTGCTTATTCCAAAGGTTTAGTGAAAATGTCAGCAAATTATTTTTCTATTAGAACAAAAATGAGCTCAATAGTACCATTTGCAGCATGTTTTCTAATAAAATGGTACCATACATTAATGTGCTTAGTTCTAGAATGATTAACTGGATTAGCAACAACAGATATGGCACTAGTATTATCACACATGATTGGAATTCTGTGTGACACTAGGCCATAGTCCATTAGTTAATTTCTAATCCAAAGTACTTGAGCACAACAACTTCCTGCAGCTATATATTCAGCCTCAACTGTAGAAGTTGACACAGATTGTTGTTTCTTACTGTACCAAGATACAAGTCTTTGACCAAGAAATTGACAGCTTCTACTAGTACTCTTCCTATCAACCTTGCATCCGGCAAAATCTGCATCTGTGTATCCAACAGCTTTAATACAAGTTCCCTTATGATACCACAATCCCAAGTTTGTTGTTCCCTTCAAATATCTGAAAATTCTCTTTACTGCCATCAAATGTGATTCTTTGGGATTTTCTTAAAATCTAACACACGGACATGTTACAAACATGATGTCTCGTCTACTAGTAGTTAAGTATAGCAAAGATCTAATCATTTCTCTATAGCCAGATATGTCTACACTTTTTCCTTTCTTATCTTCATCCAACTTGGTAGTTGTAGACATTGGTGTAGATGCAGGTGAATGGTCAACCATTCCAAATTTCTTCAATAAATCTTTAACATATTTAGTTTGACTGATGAAGATGCCATCACTTATTTGACTAACTTGAAGGCCAAGGAAGTAACTGAGCTCTCTTATCATGCTCATCTCATATTCACTCTGCATGAGTCTTAAAATTCTTTCACATAACTTCTCATTAGTGGAACCAAAAATGATATCATCCACATAGATTTGAACTAGGATAATATCATCACCATGCTGCTTTTAGAATAAAGTCTTATCAATATTTCCTCTGGTAAATCCATGTTTGATCAAGAATTCTGATAGTATATGTGGCGCCCTCCAAACCCGGGTCAGAAGTTTGGGGTCCACACACACACCTTATTTATAACCTGCTTATAACAATAATAAAGATAATAATAATATGCAGTGACCCTACTTACCAACCACCACGGACCACAACAGGTTAAAGTATGCACACAAGCCAAACACACTATTATATTACAAACCGTTCAAATCCCAACTATCCAAACTCATAACTGAATATTAAACATTATTACAAACTTTTACAAACTTAAAATTATCCCAAAAGAAGCCTACTAGCTCAGGTCAATCAACCTGAAGCCCTAGCTCTCGCGCTGGACTAGGGATCCTCGGTACCAACCGGTTCCTTCTTAACTGGAAAAGAACAGAAACAATATCGCACAAATGAGCTAACTAGCTCAGCAAATCACAATGACAAAACTGAGAATAATGATCATCAGGTGAACATGGTTATGATATCAAGTGAACAATGGATTATGATTTAGAATTGGATATTATATTTTCATTTTAAAAACCAAGGTTAGGCTGCTGATTAGTCACGTACTAACCCCGAGCAAAGCACACAGCACTGCTCTAACTACTGGATCCAAGGCACACATTGGCCTAACTTGACCATTATATGGTCTGACCACGAATCTGGTCCACAATTTTATAAAAACAATCCAATTCTACCATAATAACAGAATAAATAATAATAAACAATAACCAGAATCATTAACAACATTAGATGTTCCATAATGAAATGGTTTTAATCTGCATAAGGATCAAAAGAGCATTTTCAAAGTTTGGATGCTAGGTAATGAAAGAATTGGCTAACAATGAATCAATGTTTCAGGGTTTCAAGGATTTGGTCTTTCAAAGCATAAAATACAAAGGTTTTAATGTGTAAGCAATCTGGTTCAGTGTTTAATATTTAGTTTGTATGTATTTGTGGAGTAGTAACGTATATTTGAGGTTCGTGTTTGGGTATACGACAATCAATGGTCTAGAAAGAATCAGGTTACGGCTCAAGATCAATAACTGGAATCAAGGTTTAGGGTTCAGTGCTTCAAAGCACTTACAATATAAAACAGGAATATCAATCACGATAATATCTCGAGAAAGTTCAGAACACTTGCCTGGTATTAGCGTACTACACTGCACTCGCTTCCAATCTCAACCGTCTTACTCCTCAACTACCTATTTCCCTTTCCTACGTCTTGCCTCTTCTACTCACATATCATAAGCATCTATCAATATTCAACTCATATGATTCTATTTAACACATACTTCTATCTACCCTTCGTTTCAC
Organism: Apium graveolens; assembly: GCF_009905375.1. Taxonomy (NCBI): domain Eukaryota; kingdom Viridiplantae; phylum Streptophyta; class Magnoliopsida; order Apiales; family Apiaceae; genus Apium; species Apium graveolens. The sequence goes on from NC_133655.1 coordinate 109,468,171, forward strand.
CCAAATCCGATTAACAGATTGAAAGTTACACAATAAACAGTAAATATCGAATATATAGACCGACAGTCAACCAACAAGTCACATATAACACATAATACGTCACATAATCAATGACATATCATTTATAAAGACGTTTCGGGTCATAAATAGGCTTTCTGGTATTTAATTAAAACGGGCCGTTGGATCAATTTCGGGGTAACAAACAGGGTTCGGTTGGCCAATTCTAGCTTCAAAACAATTTTATAATAATTATCGAGCCTTGGAAATAATTTAGAATAATATTTTAAAGCTCGAAACTATTTTTCGGAATTTTTAAATTATTTTTAAATAATTAAATCTAATTAAATAATTAAATAAAATCAATTAATAATTAATTAAATCAATTAATCAATTAATTTTCAAATTAATTGACCAATTAATCAATTAAAAATTAACTGAAATTAATTAACTAATTAATTCATATTTATTTTTGAATTAAAAATAATTTTCGGAATTAAAATAATAATTTTTAGAATTTTCAGAAATTAAAAACGAATTTTTATAATAAAAATAAATATGAAATATGATTTTTAAATAAATTGTAAACAGGAATCCTAAATTTGCAAGTTTTGGAAACCTGGGGGACCAAACTGTATCGTTTTCAAAACTACAGGTACTAAACTGTAATTTTCCATGGGGTCGCCGGAAAATAATCGGGGGTGGCCGGAGAACTCGCCTCCGGCATCCTCCCACCACCATCACCTCCAGATTTACTCTACATAACAACAGGAACTTTTTCATGCAATCAAATCATTCAAATAACCCCAGACTTGGCCGGAAATTGGCCAAGAACATCGACGGTTTCCGGCGAACATCGTGAATTTTAAAAACACAACTCCCTTCGATTCAGACATCCTCTGTTAACGAGCTATATACCAATCGATTGCAAATTTCATAAGGAACACAACCCACTATAAATCAACAGCTAATAACCCCTAAATCAAAAACCCCCAAATTTCAATTGAAAACATTCATACGGGTTATAAACCTTAATTTTAAAATTCGAAAATCAAACTCAAATTTGAACATGTTATTGAACTCCAAATCAGACGTATAATATATCAAAATCATCAGGAAAACAAGCTCTACAACATGCAATCATCAAATCATACAAACAATCATCCGAACAAAATTCATATTTTAAATAAAATTAATCTGAAAATAAATAAAAATATAGAAAATAAACCTTGATTTCTGCAGTAAAACGAAGCTCAGAATCTGATAGAACACTTCAAATCCTTTGGATTGAGTACTCGAGCTCTGAAAACAGAGATCGGTAACGCCTTCGTTTTGCTATTTGATTATTAGAATAGTTTATGAAATTAGGGTTTTTCTCTGAAAATTATATAATTATATGTCTGCAAATGATTTTGATACAAAATAAAATACGGGAAAAGGCTATTTATATTTACGGAAAATTAGTATCCCGTTGGATCATTCCGGATATAAAACGGTACGTTTATTTATAAAAACTAATCCAAACGGTATCGGTTTTCGGGATAATTATCCAAACCAGTACAATTTGTACTGCGGTCTTGGTCTCAGCGCCTGGTTACACGTACTACGAGGTGATAATTGGGATAGTTTAATAAAAAGCTCCCGTTTATCGAAAATACGGGTTTTATTGATTTACCGGTATGAATATTGTATCGAAAATGTTGCGCCGGGACCCGCACAGAACATACCGTACGCCGGATCGAAAAAGTCGAAACATGGAATATGCTCGGAATATTACAATTAGGTTAGGAAGGAGTTCTCGGAAGAGTTTCGGGTTCTAAAAACGTAACAACAGATGACGTCAGTTGGTTCCCGTTTTTATAAAATAGATTTTAAATACTCGGAAAAAGATTTTATCAATTTCATATGATTCTTATAAATTCATAAATCAACATAAAAATAATTAGGAAGATATGATAATTATCTATATTTTATTTTGGACATATAAAAATTAAAATACTCAATTAATAATATTTTTAAACATCCAAACACATTTAACACTTAACAATTAATTCACATAATGGATATTGAACACATATATTAATCATTTATTAATAACATAATTACACGATATATCCCGGATATTACATCCTTCCCCCCTTAAAAAGATTCTGTCCTCAGAATCTCCTAAGAAAACAAGTGAGGGTACTTTTGTCTCATATCACTTTCTAACTCCCAGGTTAACTCTTCAACCTTTGGGTTTCTCCACAATACTCTTACTAACTTTACCACTTTATTTCTCAATACTTTCTCTCTTTCTTCTAGAATCTCTATCGGACTCTCTACATATGATAAATCTGCCTGAAGCTCTATTGGCTCATATTCTATTACATGCCTGGAGTCTGGATTGTACTTCTTAAGCATTGATACGTGAAAAACATTGAAAATGTGCTCCATGTGCGGTGGTAACGTCAACTCGTAAGCTACTTTGCCAACGCGCTTTAGGATTTCAAAAGGTCCGACATATCTTGGGCTTAGCTTCCCTTTCTTTCCAAACCTCGTTAGTCCTTTCCATAGTGATACTTTCAATAATACCAAGCTTCCTTCTTCAAATTCCTTGTCTTTCCTTGACTGGTCTGCATATTTCCTCTGACGATCTTGTGCAGCTATTAATCTTTTCTGGATAATTTCAACAACTTCCTTTGTCTGCTGCACCAATTCAGGTCCAAGTATTTTGCGTTCTCCTACTTCATCCCAATGTACTGGAGATCTGCATTTGCGTCCATAAAGGGCTTCATAGGGTGGCATCCCAATACTGGCATGATAATTGTTGTTATAAGCGAACTCTACCAGAGGTAAATGCTCGTCCTAACTTCCTTTAAAATCAATAGCACAAACACGCAACATGTCCTCGATTGTCTGGATCGTTCTTTCACTTTGGCCATCCGTCTGGGGGTGATAGGCCGTACTCATATTCAGTCTTGTTCCCAAACATTCTTGAAAACTCTTCCGAAATCTTGAATTAAACCTTGGACCTCGATCAGATACAATAGACACTGGAACTCCATGACGAACTATGATTTCCTTCAAGTACTTATGGACCAACTTGTCGAGCGAAAATCTTTCATTTATAGGCAGAAAGTGAGCTGACTTGGTAAGTCTATCCACTATAACCCAAATGGCACATGATTAGCCCTTGTCCTTGGTAATCCAACTATGAAATCCATGGTAATATGTTCCCACTTCCACTCTGGAATCTCCAATGGCTGTAACAATCCACTTGGTCTCTGATGCTCTGCTTTAACTCTCTGACAGGTATAACATTTGCTAACCCATTCCACAATTTCTCTCTTCATATCTGGCCACCAATAATTCTCCTTTAAATCCCTGTACATGTTGGTACTCCCTGGATGGATGTAATATCTTGAACTATGTGCCTCTTGTAAAATTTTATTCTTTAACTCCGTCATCGGTGGAATCCAAATTCTAGATGAAAATCTCAGAATACCTTGATCATCCTTCTGCGTGCACAATTCCTCACCTACCAAACAATTTATATCTTGATCCATTACATCTTCCTGACACTTCTTTATTTTCTTTAGCAACTCCGGCTGAAAAGTCACATTGTACACTTTTGCTTCATTAGGCCTGCAAACGTTAATCTCCAATTCCAGTTTCTGAAATTCTTTATATATCTCTTCAGGTACTAATAACACATTTAACTTTTCCTTCCGACTTAACGCGTCTGTTACAACGTTCGCTTTACCGGGATGATAATTAATCGAGCAGTCGTAATCCTTGATCAATTCTAACCATCTCTTTTGCCTCATATTAAGTTCCTTTTGTGTGAATATGTAATTTAAGCTTTTGTGATCCGTGAAAATCTCGCACTTTTCTCCACACAGATAATGTCACCAAATCTTCAAAGCGAAAACTATGGCTGCTAGCTCCAAATCATGAGTAGGATACGTTTGTTCGTGTGGTTTCAATTGCCTTGACGCATACGCAATCACCTTTTCGTGCTGTATTTAAACACATCCTAGTCCTTTGTGAGAAGCATCGCTATAAATTACGAAATTCCCTTGATCGTCTGGAAGTGACAAAACAGGTGTCGTGATTAATCTCCGCTTCAACTCCTGAAAACTTTCTTCGCACTTGTCGTTCCATATAAACTTTTCATTCTTTCGTGTAAGCTTTGTCAATGGTGTTACAATCCTTGAGAATTTCTGAACGAATCATCGATATTATCCCGCCAATCCCAAGAAACTTCTTACCTCGGTGGGTGTTCTCGGTCTCACCCAATTCGTAATTGCTTCGATCTTTGCCGGGTCCACTTTGATCCCTTCGTTACTGACTATGTGTCCTAAGAACTGAACTTCCTAAAGCCAAAACTCACACTTCGAAAATTTAGCATATAACTTCTTTTTCCTTAAAATCTCCAAAGCTGTCCTCAAATATTCTGCATGATCCTCTTCCGTCTTTGAATAAATTAAAATATCGTCTATAAACACAATAATGAACTTATCCAAATACTCCTTGAAAATTCTGTTCATCAGGTCCATAAACGCTGCCGGGGCATTGGTCAATCCAAAAGACATTACTAAAAATTCATAATGTCCATACCTTGTTCGAAAAGCTGTCTTTGGTATATCTTCTGGCTTGATCTTCAGTTGATGATATCCAGATCTTAAATCAATTTTGGAGAAATATTTGGCTCCCTTCAATTGGTCAAACAAATCGTTAATTCTAGGTAACGGATACTTGTTCTTGATTGTAAGCTTATTGAGCTCCCTGTAGTCGATGCATAGTCTCATGCTTCCATCTTTCTTCTTGACAAATAATACCGGTGCTCCCCACGGGGACACACTAGATCTGATTACTCCTTTCTCTAACAGCTCTTGCAATTGCTTCGCTAACTCTTTCATCTCAACGGGTGCCATTCTATACGGGGCCTTGGATACTGGTTCTGTTCCAGGTGCTAAATCGATCGCAAATTCAATTTCTCTATCTGGAGGAAGTCCTAGTAATTCGTCAGGAAACACGTCTGGAAATTCATTCACAACTCGAATATCTTCAAGTTTTGCTGGCTCCTGACTTCTGTCAATCACATATGCTACAAAATGCTCGCATCCTTGCCGTAACAACTTCTTAGCTTGAATCATTGTTAAGAACTTCTTTACTTACTTCTGTCCATTGAACGTTACTATCCTTTCGTCTGGCATTTGCACCATTACCTTCTTATTTCGACAATCTATCTGGGCATCATGCTTAGATAAGCAATCCATCCCTAATATAACGTCAAATTCTCCTAACTTAAATGGTATCAAATCTACATAAAACTTACTACCAGAGATCTCGATCTCACAATTCCCATAAACTTGATTAACAGTTATACATTCTTGATTGGCTAATTCCACAGTCATTATTTCATTTAAATACTCAACTAGGCAATTTAACTTACTAACAAAATCTTGTGAAACAAACGATCGAGTTGCTCCCGAATCTATTAACACTTTGGCACATAAAGAATTCACATTAAGCGTACCTGCCACGACATCCGTATCCCGGATAGCATCCTTCACAGATATGTCAAAAACTCTAGCCCTTGGTGTCTCATTCACTGTTGGGGTAGATCCCATAATCCTCAATGCATTACTGACTGGGGTTGGTGTCTTGCAATCCCTGGCCATATGTCCTGGATTTCCACATTTGAAGCACGTAAATCCAATAGCTGGAACCTTCACTGCTGGCTTCCGGATAGGTTGATCTTCATTTGCTGGCTCTCTTGTTGGTTGATTTCGGCATTCCCTCGAATAGTGCCCTTTCTGGTTGCATTTGAAACATACCACATTTAACTTATTACAGACTCCTCCATGCTTCTTTCCACATACTTGACAATCTGGAAAAGTTAGTCTCAACTAATTCGGCTGATTCGTATTAACTGGACGGTTGCTCTGGCCTCCGTCTCCTGCATTTTGTCTCCTGAAATTAAAATTTCTCCCTGGCTGAAACTTGCCTTTCTTAAGACTTGGAAACTTCCCTGGTTGTGACTGACCCTCACATCCCTCAACTTTCCTTTTCTTGCTTTCTTTCTCCTTCTGTGAAATCTCACTCTCTGTCTCCGCAATCATAGCCTTCTGTACAACTCCTGCATAAGTCTCCAATTCAAAAATAGCTACCTTCCCTCTGATCCATGGCTTCAAACCTTGCTGGAATCTCTTAGCTTTCTTCCTGTCAGTATCTACATATGACGACACATACCTTGACAATTCTTCAAACTTACTCTCATAATCTGCCACCGACATATTCCCTTGCTTTAATTCTAAAAACTTCAGCTCCATTTGATCTTGGAAAAACTGAGGAAAATACTTTTCTAGAAACAATTCCTTAAACCTCTCCCAAGTAATAACATCTGTACCTTCCAATGTCTTCACCATCTCCCACCAATAGGTGGCCTCATTCTTCAGATAGTAACTTGCAAACTCAACTTTCTGTTCCTCCTTCACTTTCACTAAGGCGAATGTCTTCTCTATTTCCTTTAACCAAACATTTGCTTCAATCGGCTCTAGGGATCCCTTGAATTCTGGTGGGTTTATTGCCTGAAAAGTTTTGAAAGTTACCTGGGGATTGGTCTGTCTTTGTTGTTGTTGTGCCAGGTGAACTATTTGTTGGGCCAAGATTTGAAGAATCTGGGCTATTGCTGGGTCCATGGGTCCTGGGTTCACATTTGGATTTGTATCATCTTGGTTGTTATTGTTGTTGGTTTCTTCATTCTGGGTGTTGGTGCGGGTATTTCTTCTCGGAGGCATTTTTCTGTAAAGAATCAAACAACTTATTTAGCTTTTAAACCAAATTCTTTGTAGAAAAGAAAAGTTTTGTTAAACAAAAATATCTCTTTTTGAGAACAGTTGTAACTAAGTAAATTGCATGCTTCTTTACAGAATATAAACAATGTTGGAAAACAGGGTGCATGGTATCGCAGGGTATAGCTGGTGCAATAAATAAGGTAAAGTAAACAGGTGCAATAAAGTAAATGACAGTAATAGAAAGGAAAAGGTATCGATATATATAGATCATAAGTTTTGGGTAGTACAAGCGTAAAGACGCATCAGAAGTAAAAGCAAAAGGGTACAACAACCTACTCACTAGTCAGTATAGCTAGTCTATAAATACAACTCAAAAGTCTACTGATACACACTACACACTACTGCACATACTACACAACCATAATAACACTGCTCAGTATCTTCATCTCTGGATCTCTGACTCAACTCCAAGGAAACTCCGGTCCTGCCAGCCTCTCAAAGTCCTCCATCACCTCAGTAGCCCAGCCCATCAGTGCTTCAGGGCCTCTGCCAGGTACTGTAGCTCCATGTAGCCTAGCCTCAAGAACCCTCCGTGTCACATGAATCTCCTCTCGAAGCTCTCTCACACCATGATCAACATCAGTAGTCCTAATGATATGCTGTAGCTCTCTGATCTGGGCCAACAAGGAATCATGCTCCAATAGAAGAGCCTTATACCGGTAGTAAGGAATTGGGGGCAATGTAGACTGGAATGGGGCACTCGCAACTGCATGCCCAGTGAAATCTGAGTCAGCTGGTGGGGGTCCTCTGACAGGTGGCCTCATGCCTGGAGGTGGAATAGCCTGCAGTGGTACGGGCTGCAACACAGGTGGATGTAGTATAGCCAACACTGGTGGAACAACAGGACGTGGATCCGAAGACGGCACTCCAACTGAAGGCTCTGAGTGATCAGCTGATACGGGAATAAAAGAGTCGGCCATCGCTGCTATCTGAAATCATATCGCAATATAAGAATCTCGAACCATAACGCGAATTACACTAATACCTGTTATACCGAAGCACTCAACCTCTTGACGTTCTATCTTTCTCTTCCTTACTTCTAATCCTAACCCTCTACCCATTCCCGTCAACCTAGGCTTGTGTCAGTGACTTATAACATGTAGCTCTGATACCAAACCTGTGGCGCCCTCCAAACCCGGGTCAGAAGTTTGGGGTCCACACACACCTTATTTATAACCTACTTATAACAATAATAAAGATAATAATAATATGCAGTGACCCTACTTACCAACCACCACGGACCGCAACAGGTTAAAGTATGCACACAAGCCAAACATACTATTATATTACAAACCGTTCAAATCCCAACTATCCAAACTCAGAACTGAATATTAAACATTATTACAAACTTTTACAAACTTAAAATTATCCCAAAAGAAGCCTACTAGCTCAGCTCAATCAACCTGAACCCCTAGCTCTCGCGCTGGACTGGGGATCTTCGGTACCAACCGGTTCCTTCTTAACTGGAAAAGAACAGAAACAATATCGCACAAATGAGCTAACTAGCTCAGCAAGTCACAATGACAAAACTGAGAATAGTGATCATCAGGTGAACATGGTTATGATATCAAGTGAAAAATGGATTATGATTTAGAATTGGATATTATATTTTCATTTTAAAAACCAAGGTTAGGCTGCTGATCAGTCACGCACTAACCCCGAGCAAAGCACACAGCACTGCTATAACTACTGGATCCAAGGCACACATTGGCCTAACTTGACCATTATATGGTCTGACCACGAATCTGGTCCACAATTTTATAAAAACAATCCAATTCTACCATAATAACAGAATAAATAATAATAAATAATAACCAGAATCATTAACAACATTTGATGTTCCATAATGAAATGGTTTTAATCTGCATAATGAAAGTTCAGAACACTTGCATGGTATTAGCTTACTACACTGCACTCGCTTCCAATCTCAACCGTCTTACTCCTCACCTACCTGTTTCCCTTTCCTACGTCTTGCCTCTTCTGCTCATATATCATAAGCATCTATCAATATTCAACTCATATGATTCTATTTAACAAATACTTCTATCTACCCTTCGTTTCACCCAAATCCGATTAACGGATTGAAAGTTACGCAATAAACAGTAAACATTGAATATATAGACCGATGGTCAACCAACAAGTCACATATAACACATAATACGTCACATAATCAATGACATATCATTTATAAAGACGTTTCGGGTCATAAATAGGCTTTCTGGTATTTAATTAAAACGGGCCGTTGAATCAATTTCGGGGTAACAAACAGGGTTCGGTTGACCAATTCTGGCTTTAAAACAATTTTATAATAATTATCGAGCCTTGGAAATAATTTAGAATAATATTTTAAAGCTCGAAACTATTTTTCGGAATTTATAAATTATTTTTAAATAAAAAATCTAATTAAATAATTAATTAAAATTAATTAATAATTAATTAAATCAATTAATCAATTAATTTTCGAATTAATTGACCAATTAATCAATTAAAAATTAACTGAAATTAATTAACTAATTAATTCATATTTATTTTTGAATTAAAAATAATTTTTGGAATTAAAATAATAATTTTTAGAATTTTCAGAAATTAGAAACAAATATTTATAATAAAAATAAATAGGAAATATGATTTTTAAATAAATTGTAAACAGGAATCCTAAATTTGCAAGTTTTGGAAACCTGGGGGACCAAACTGTATCGTTTTCAAAACTACAGGTACTAAACTGTAATTTTCCAGGAGGTCGCCAGAAAATAATCGGGGGTGACCGGAGAACTCGCCTCCAGCATCCTCCCACCACCATCAACTCCAGATTTACTCTACACAACACCACCTCCAGATTTACTCTACACAACACCAGGAACTTGTTCATGTAATCAAATCATTCAAATAACCCAGACTTGGCCGGAAATTGGCCAAGAACATCGACGGTTTCCGGCGAACATCGTGAATTTTAAAAACACAACTCCCTTCGATTCAGACATCCTCTGTTAACGAGCTATATACCAATCGATTGCAAATTTCATAAGGAACACAACCCACTATAAATCAACAGCTAATAACCCCTAAATCAAAAACGCCCAAATTTCAATTGAAAACATTCATACGGGTTATAAACCCTAATTTTAAAATTCGAAAATCAAACTCAAATTTGAACATGTTATTGAACTCCAAATCAGACGTATAATATATCATAATCATCAGGAAAACAAGCTCTACAACATGCAATCATCAAATCATACAAACAATCATCGGAACAAAAATTCATATTTTTAATAAAATTAATCCAAAAATAAATAAAAATATAGAAAATAAACCTTGATTTCTGCAGTAAAACGAAGCTCGGAATCTGATAAAACACTTCAAATCCTTTGGATTGAGTACTCGAGCTGTGAAAACAGAGATCGGTAACGCCTTCGTTTTGCTGTTTGATTCTTAGAACAATTGATGAAATTAGGGTTTTTCTCTGAAAATTATATAATTATCTGTCTGCAAATGATTTTGATACGAAATAAAATACGGGAAAAGGCTATTTATATTTACGGAAAATTAGTATCCCGTTGGATCATTCCGAATATAAAACGGTACGTTTATTTATAAAAACTAATCTAAACGGTATCGGTTTTCGGGATAATTATCCAAACCAGTACAATTTGTATTGCGGTCTTGGTCTGAGCGCCTGGTTACACGTACTACGAGGTGATAATTGGGACAGTTTATTAAAAAGCTCCCGTTTATCGAAAATACGGGTTTTATTGATTTACCGAAATGAATATTGTATCGAAAATGTTGCGCCGGGACCCGCACAGAACAAACCGTACGCCGGATCGAAAAAGTCGAAATATGGAATATGCCCGGAATATTACAATTAGGTTAGGAAGGAGTTCTCGGAAGAGTTTCGGGTTCAAAAAACGTAACAACAGATGACGTCGGTTGGTTCCCGTTTTTATATAATAGATTTTAAATACTCGGAAAAAGATTTTATAAATTTCATATGATTCTTATAAATTCATAAATCAACATAAAAATGATTAGGAAGATATGACAATTATCTATATTTTATTTTGGGCATATAAAAATTAAAATACTCAATTAATATTATTTTTAAATATCCAAACACAGATAACACTTAACTATTAATTCACATAATGGATACTGAACACATATATTAATTATTTAATAACAAAATAATTACACGATATATCCCGGATATTACAGTAAATCATACTATGCTCTAGCTGCCTGCTTCAATCCATAGAGAGACTTTAATAATTTATAAACAAAGTCTGGAAATTTTAGATTTTCGAAGCCAGGTGGCTGTTGCACATAGACTTCCTCTTCCAATTCACCATTGAAGAATGCACTTTTCACATCCATTTGATACACCTTAAAGTTTGAGTGTGCAGTAAATGTAAGAAAGATTCTTATTGCTTCTAGTCTTGCAACTGGAGAAAAAGTTTTATTATAGTCAATTCTTTCTTCTTGTGAGTAGCCTTTAGCAACCAGTCTTGCTTTGTTCCATGTCAGAATTCCATTTTAATCCATCTTGTTCCTATACACCCATTTTATTCCAATAATGCTTCTATTTTTTGATGCAAGAACTAATTCCTAAACTTTACTTCTCTCAAACTAATTTAATTCTTCTTGCATGGCATTTATCCAGTCAGGATCAAGCAAGGTCTCTTCAGCTTTTTTGGCTCAATTTGAGATAGAAAACATGCATGCAAACATTTATTTAAAGTAGTACTTCTATTTTTCACTCCAGCATTAGGATCACCAATAATCGCATCTCTGGTGACTTCTATCCCAATTCCTGGTGTGATCTTGTTGACTAAAATTGCTCTCATCATTGGCATGACTTGCAAAACCATCGTCTTCTTCTCCCCCTGAGTTTGTGCCATCAAACTCAGGTGAAATTCTTTCTTGATTAGAATTTACATTTTCAAAAATCACTTGATCATTTGTATCTTGATCCATTCTATTTTATGTGTTGATCTCAGCATCATTCTCATAATCACTGTCAATATTCATATTTTCAAACTTCAAAGCTTCAACTTCATTTTCATTAAGGCATTCCAAGCATGGACACTTGTCATCATCAAAAGTCACATCTGTGTTTTCCATAATTTTCTTCTGTTCAAGCACATAAACTCTTTAGGCAGTTATCTCCAATTAATATCCCAAAAAAATGCTTCAAAAACCTTAGAGTCAAATTTTCCCACATGTTCAAAGTTGTCCTTGAGCACAAAGCATTTTCTTCCAAACACATGTAGATGTTTCACAATAGGCTTTCTTTTTGATAGAATTGAGTAAGGTGATTTTCCAAGGTTTTTGTTAATTAAATATCTGTTTTGAGTATAGCATACAGTATTCACAACTTCTTCCCAAAAACTTATTGGCATATTGGCATCTTGCAGCATTGTTCTGGCAGCTTCAATTAGAGTTCTATTTTTCTCTCAACAACACCATTTTGTTGAGGAGTTCTTGCAGCTAAAAATTCTTGAACAATGCCTTTGTCTTTGCAAATTTCACTCAATGCTGCATTTCTGAATTCTGTGCCATTATCACTTCTCAATCTTTTTACACAATTTTGATCTTCAGCCTGCTTTTTAACTTCTTTATGTGTTCAATAATGATGTGTGGAGTTTCATTATTTGAATGCATAAACTCTACACATGTATACCTTGAGTAGTCATCTACAATCACCAGTGCATATTTTTTTCAAGAAATAGATAAGAAATTAACTGGTCCAAACAGGTCCATGTGAATAAGTTACAACGGTGCACTTATGGAATTCACAGTTTTGCTCTTATGACTGGACCTCTTCATTTTGACTTTCTGACAAGCCTTACAAACTTCATCTTGAGAAATTCCAAATTTGGCATGTCTCTCACTAGTTCCTTTTTCACCAAGGTATTAATTGCTTTGTAATTCAGGTGAGAGAGTTTCTTGTGCAACAGCTTGCTTTGCTCCATAGATGCCTTGGTATAGAAGCAGCAAATTACATCCTTGTCAGCTGAACTTAGATCTGCAACAAACAATCTTCCTTTTCTTACTCCTTTTAGAGCAGTTTCACCAGTCTTCTCGCTGATAATTGAGCAGTCTTCTTTTTCAAAATTCACTGTGGATCCCTTGTCAATAAATTGGCTTACACTTAGAAGATTTACTTCAAGTCCAGCAACTAGTGCTACATCATCTATGACAATGTTTTCTGAAACTAGCTTGCCATATCTCATTATGAATCATTTGATGTTGTCTCCAAAAGTCACCAATGGGCTAGTCATCTCCTCAAATTATGATAACAGGGCCTTATCACCTGTCATATGTCTGGAGCATCCACTGTCAATGATCCATATAACTCTCTTCATCTTTCCCTGCACACAATTAGGATTAAGTGTGTTTAGCTACCCAAGCAGTGTTGGTTACTTTCTTCTTTTTCACAAAAGTTGCAAAAGTAGAATTTGATGATTTATAAAAATAGTGTTTATTGATTGATTTGCATTTTCCTTTTTAGATGTAGATCCAAGATTAAATTTTTTGAGATTTATTCTCAGTTTATGATAGCTTGTCATCACTTTCATATTGCAAGGAATGCAATCAAATTTGCCACAAGATGATTAGGGATCTTCAGTCAATGCTTCATTGTCTTTGTAAGCTCCCAACTTTGGCTCACTAACAACCTTTTTACAAAGGTGAGTTAGGTGATTTGTTGAGCCACATTTTTGACACTGCTTCCTGGGAGCATCTGCAACAAAATCATAGTTGTTGCTTTTGTTCACACCTATTTTTCCATTCCTGTTCTTTTTCTTTTTCCCAGCATTCTCAGTCTTGGCCTCCTTGGTTGGTGTCTTGATAACTTGAGTGACTATTGGTTTCTTTTTCAGTTTCATTTGTGTGAGTGGTTTCTGCATCCTTCTTTTCACTGTCTTTATCTACAAGTTCTTGCTCGATGACTAACTCAGCCTCACTGAAATTAACCTAACATGCCTTGAACAAGGGTGCATTTACTTTTTTCAGCACACTTGGGACATCTTGATATGCAATTTCTTTTCCTTTGTCACCTTCATTTTTCTCTTTTCTGTTTAGGGCATCATAGTCCAAACATATAGCTATATTAGCATATGGTTTATTTTTCTCATAGTATTCTCCAACCAACTGAGATGCATTTTTAAAGGACTTCAATTTTACTTCATTCTTTTCCAATTTTTCCTTCAGCACTCCTTCAATTTCATTTACACACTTGAGCTTATTTTTTTAGTTATTCATTAACTTGCTTGACTGTTTCAAACTCAACAAGATGTAGCTCCAACTCTTGCTTTTCAATCTCACACTTCTCATTGATTTTTGACTGTCTGCTAACTTCCTCAGTAGCTACCACCATGCTTGTGTGGATGTGAAACACTCTACACTCATCTTTTCAAAAGTTTCTTTATATTGACTTGTATTTAAATCAATAGTGGTTAGATTTGGTACTTTTGATTTTGATGTGGATGATTCTCCTTGCTCTAAATCCATGAGTGCATAATTTCCAAATTCTTCATTATCATCATCTTCATCGGTGGGATCCCAACTCTTGTAGTTAGCTATGTAAGCATTTCCCTGTTATTTTCTTAAGAGAGCTTCATACTTTGCTTCCAATTCCAAGTAGGCTTTATCCTTCTTCACTTTCTTTGGCTTCCTACACTCAGTTATAAAGTGGTCCAACTCATCACAGTTGTAGCACCTAATTTTTGATCTATTAACAGATCCAATTTTATAGCCACCTTTGCCACATGAGTTATACTGAGTTTTTCCTTTCCAGTTGTTGCTGTTTGAGGTTTGTCCCTTGATCTTAAAGTATTTTGGCTTTTTCACCCTAATGTTAGAAAATTTTCTAGGAAGGTTTGCCATTATTTGATATATCTTATATAGTTCATCAAGGGTGTAATATTCATCCTCTTCTAGCTCCAATATGACTTAATTGTTTGGGCTCCTTGTTCTTTTACTCAACTGCATGAGTGACTGGAGTTTGAGCTTCTTGTTCATCTTCAAGCATTGTACTATCATTGCCCATCAAGGAACTAGATCCATCAACCACATGTCCTTGGTTTGCCTTCAATGACTTTCTCTGCAACATCTCAAACTCATATGTTTTCAAAATCTCATATAAGACCTTCGGTATCATTCTGCTTAAGTCTCTTCCTTCTCTAATAACATATATCTTATGTTCAAAATGGTCAGGAAGGGTAAGAAAAAAATTTAGGTTAACCTCCTCAGCTTCATAATATTTATCATGAAGTTGCAATCATTAATCAATTTATTGAATCTCTCAAAAACCTCAGTTATACTTTCCTTAAGTTTTGTAATAACCCCCAAAATTTTGAACTTTTTGTAACCCTTATGAGTAGTGTTTTTGCTGAATGAGAAAACTTTTCATGCCACACTATGTAGGGGTTCTGTTATGGATATTCTGAGATTTTATTAGTACTCTATATGGTATATAAGTGTATGTAAAGATCGTCAGAATCCAATTCCGAACACTTTGATTTTTTCCCGGAAATCCACTAGATACGGAAGGAATTGAGTATAAGGTAACAGGATAAAAAGGATTTAAATTAAAGGATTATAAGAGAGGATCGTAAAAGGAATATAATGTATTGAGAAAGGTTAAGAGAACCCAAGTAATAAGATCCCGGGTATGAGACCTCAAACGAGAAATGAAAACGAAAGTTAAGCGAACCGTATAAAAGATCAGCGGTCATTAGCAAACAATTAGGGAGTTAATCAAGGAGGTTAGGGATGATGAGGTCATCCAACCAATAAGAAGGGGCAAGTAAGGGAAGATGACATCATAAGCATGACATAAGGGGAAGGAGATGTGGTTGGTTTATAACCACACAAAGACAAGGTTAATAAGGTAATTAACCAAAACTAATCAAAAGAAAATCAACCAACCAAAACAAAACAAAGCAAACACAAAAATCATTTTATTTCTCTTCACCAAGAAGCTTGCTCTCGGCTTTTTCCATTTTCAAAGAGAAGATTTTTCAAAATTCAAGTTCCAAGCTTCCTAAATTGGTAAGAAAATTCTCTAGTACTCCTTATGCATAGTTATGGCTATCTTATGAGTTTAAGCCTCCAATTCATTCTCAATCTTCTCCAAGAAATCAATGAAGAAGACAATGAATAGTGATTTCAAGGTTTTTAACTTGATTTTTCTTGTTTTTCCTTTAAGATCCAAGCATCTCTAAGACATCTCAAGGCTTCTTAAGACTTCCTAGCTACTCACATCACTTCAAGGAAGGTATATCATCTCCAAACCCTAGCTTTACTTTGTATATTAGGATGATTTTGATAGTTATGGTAAAGAGTAGCTTGAAGCTTGTTTGTTTAGAGTTTGGGTTGAAATGGTGGTGAATTGAATGTTGAAATCTTATGGTTTGGTTAAAGGATTTAAGTATAGTTTAAATTCAAGTTTAAGAATAAGTATAATTGTTAATATTGAGTTGATTGGGGCTGTTGTAGTGTGATATGGATGGACTTTGGTTGTTTGAATGGATTGGGGTTGTTTGGTGATTGAATTGGAATGGTATAAAATTGGGAAATCGCGTAAACATAGTCGTCGTAATGTCCGATTTACTTTAGACTGCTTTTGTTCATAACATTAGGACCCGAGAACTCCCTGCTAGGTTTTGACCATTTCCATGTTTAGATAGTTCATGTTACGAGCTTCGTTTTGATATGTGGTTCGTTTGATTCCGATGTACGGTTTAGGAGAAACGGCCGTTTTAAGTAACGACGTTTCGCGAACGAAACATTACCCCTTGCCTTACTTTGAAACATAGGTTAAAGACCTAAAAAGGGTTAATTAGTGTATAAAACAATTATGTTAAGTGTGTTAGGCAGTTGGTAAGACACTCGCAAAGGAATCGCTTTAAAACTCGTAATGGTTAAATTATTAAAAATGGTGGAGCCGAGGGTACTCGAGTGACTTAAGAGAATCAGTAAGCGCAAAGCGAGCGTTAGAGTCTAATTTGGTTAAAGTATAGATTTACAAGTGACTTTGGTTTAATTCCAACTCACATGTTGTTTATAGGTTACCAGACTCGTCCCAAGCCATTAATAACCCTCAGTCGCTCAGGCAAGTTTTCTACCCGTTATACTGTTGTTATGATGTAAATATATGTATATGCACTTATCTTGTGATAAGTGCATGATTGTTATTAGCAAATTTTGCGATATATTGGAGCATGCTGATATGGTATATATGCATGTCTGTTTCGTAATCTGGTTATCGATATATTGATTTAAATGCTTATTAGTTGCATAATACCTATGCTAGAGATAAGCGGTATTTGCGTATACCCTTAGTATAGGGGATCAAAATGTGAACTTTTTCTAAAACCGGGAGGCGAGGCTCCCGAGTATAATATATATATATATATATATGAATAGTTTTTAAAACTATTAATCAAATAAGGTTTATTCGATAACTTTATATTATCTAATGACTATTACTTGAATATTCATTCGAGGACTTATGACTCCTTTATATTATTTATTGAATATTATTTGAATATTCATTCGAGGGCTTATGACTCAGTTTATATTATTTGATGAATATTATTTGAATATTCATTTGAGGATCTATGACTCCGATTATTTGCTGAGATATATTCTTTATTTTATTAAAGAATAAGGTGTCGATAATCAAACTTATCTTTGATTATTCAAATAAAGATAGTACTTTCGTATAAGTATATCTTTGGTTATTTAATACTCATTTCAAGTATAAGTTTTATAATTTCTACCTCAATTATTTGTATAAAGATTATCCTTTATGGGGATATTATTTAAATAATAATATTCAGATATTTTCTAATATATTGGGACTGATTTATTTTATTAAATCAGCATTACTCCAAACATTCTTAAAAATGTTTTCGAGTCTTCAAAATGAATTTAAAAGGTAGAGCGGATCCCAAAACTTGTTTTCAAATTCAAGATCTTCCATTTTAAGGGGACTTGAATACTCGCTCAAAAATCTAAGGGATTCGGCTCTGTGGTGTATTTTATATTCGCAACAAGGTTGCTGTTTTGATGAATGAATTGATTACTTGCCCAATGTTCGAGAAGTAAGCCCATCTAATTGAGTCGGCATAAGCGACAGGCCGGGGTACGGTCTATCAAAGTGTAAGTGGCTGGGTGGCAGTCCATCAACGCGTAAGAGGCCGGGTGGCGGTCCAGCATAAGGTCCTAATACGACCAGGGTGATGACCGGTGGGGGATTCATCCATCTACTAGTAGAAAAGGTTACTTATTGGTATCTTTGCCTGATCAGCAAGATATCGGGTTGATCAGCAAGATATCGGGTTTATGCCAAAATTCTTTCCTTTCCAAATTTATTAAATATTGCAACTCTGTTCATACTTTACATGACAGAGGTTTTCAGGAAATGTATGGGAGATATATATGAATATATTTATATATCGGGACTTAATGAAGCATCTCGTAACTTCATTATTTACAATGATATTTCAAGGATTGAATCTATTCAAGTCTTATCTTGTAGTCTCATCTGGGTGATGAACTTTTGAAACTAATTATAACTTGAACGGTGGTAGTTCAAGTAGTATTTGGAAAAGATATAAGTATATTGGAGTATTTTGTAACTTCATCTTTTAAACTTATATCTAGTAAATGATTATCTTATGCATGACAAAGATTTTCAGAAAAACGTTGAGACAAGGTTAGATATATGAGATCACCTGGCAACGATATTTTTATACAGTTATAAACTGGAACTCTGTGTATATTATGCATGGAAGAGGACTTCCAAGATTTTGAAAAGTATATATGTATATATACTGAATATTTTACGACTTCATCACATTAAGATATCAAACTTGGTTCATTTCTTTTGACCAAGACTTTCATGAGTACTATGAGAAGGCTCATATATTGTTAATCATTATACATATTATTTTGGTGGGCTTGCTGCTCACCCTTGCTTTCTTCTTTCATCACACAATAACAGATAGAAAAGATGAACAGGACCAAGTTCCCGATTCGCAAGCGGTTAGAAAACGTTCCGCAGTCTTCTGGAAGCATTGATGCCGCCGTAGCTGAGGTAGGAGCTACCAATAGGCTAGGTTTTCAACTATTGATGAACCAGACTTATGTATAATATGAATTGTAATAATGGCAAGGAATATGTAAATTTATTCAGAACTCTTTTAAGGTGTAACGGTTTGTAATTGTGGAATATAATGACTTGTGTTATTTTTGAGTGTTCATCTCTGAGACTATAACTTGTGGTGTGTGTGTTTATTGTGGGGTCACAGTACATAATAGTTGATTGTTTCTTAAGATTGGGTGTTATTAAGGGAAATGGAACTCGTGACAACCCGGATCCCAGACCCCGGATTTGGGGGTGTTGCAGAAGTGGTATCAGAGCCAAGCGTTATAAACCTCAGAGATGATGTGACGTTAAGATAATAAGTTCACTAAGATAATAAGAACTCTTGCCAAGTTCATAGTCGGGCTACCTAACGTAGTACTGACAGTTAAAAACCCTTACGGGAACCCTTATAAATATCGTGAGAGTAACATAGTTCGTTCTCGTATAGGGCAGCGGGGCACCGAACCCTGAGGTTCAGGAGCATCAGCATGAGGATGTTTTATTACAAGTTGGAGATCAAATTGTGAATCCGATAGAGTACCCTAATGAAAGACCGGATGAGATTCATATTGAGAATGTTGCGGTTGAGGACGTTATTCCGGAAAGGATTGTGGCTGAGGAGGATCTCATGGAGGATCCTGATGAGAATGAAGAGAGGACCGCTGAGGAATTGATGACCGTAGTCAGGGCGACTACCAGAGCAAGAATGGCCGCGAGGGTGGCACTAGAGGATGAAGAGTTACCAAGGGCACAAAGGTTAATGAGGGCAGAAGGAGTAGGGCCTTCCATGACACCAATTATACCAGTATCAGACCCTCTTCCAGAGGTTCTTGTAGACATCCATGAGGTTCCACAAATTCCTGTTCCATCCCCGGTACAGAGCCCAGCACCTACTGAGGAAATGCCACCTTTATCTCCTGCACCATTGGCACCTGATACCGTGCTTGGTTATCCGTTTGGATCTCCTGGGTCTGCGCCCCCTGCACCCCAGGGACTGCTAGATGGTACCACTCAGGCTTCTCTTATCGCTGATTATTAGATGACCCTGGGTGGCCTGTCTGAGGCCCGTAATGTTAGGATTGATCTGTTGGATCGACTTACTGCACCAAGAATTGAGGGCGGGGTACTTCCGGCAGGATTAGCTCATAGCATGGACAGGATTGAGGCTACCACCCGTGTTACAGCTAGAGGCCATCTTGAGGGTCAGATTGATCCAGCTCTACTTGCAACTATCTTGGACCTCATCACCGCTTTAATGGAGCAGGTTAGGGATGTTGTGCGTGCCCGTATTTCTTGATCCATAATAGTGTGCAGAGTCTGAGCAATCTGACAAGAATTTCATGCAGCACCGCTTTTGGAGGATTAGCCTAAGTTATGGATGATTAGTTTTAATGACTAGATGATTATCTATGGTAGTACTTTTGGGATAGAAGCGATCAGATCAAATAATGTAATTCTCTTTAATGTGTTCAGTTATTGTACCCTCGAACAAATGGTTTTGTATATATTCATTAATTTCAGTTCAGATCAGTTTGTTTGTGATAAGATCACATTGTTAATTGCTCTATTAACACTTAAGAGAGTGTCATGAAGTTTATCGAACTTGAGAATTCATAATTTGCAATCGTGCAAGGACTGAACGAGGGAAAGACTTAAGCAAAGTAAGTAAGACAAATATCCAGAGATTCTCAAAAAAAAAATTCCAAGTAATATGCCCCCACAAGGAATAAGATTAGGGGCAAACCTTGAATGGGATAATCAGGGAGGTCGTAATTAAGAGATAAGGAACCCAGAATATAATGAAGTGGAAAATAAGGATTTTAATGTATAAGATAACTCCAAGTATGGGAGAAGGATGAAACATTTCATACTAAGGAAACAGAAGGTCAAGTAAGGAAAGGAGACCCGAGACGGTACTCCTATACGACAATTCATGGACCTGTCTAAAAAGAACTTAGACTATTATCCCCAACCACCACCTTGAGGAAACAATGCGGTAGGAAATTCTTTCATGACCTTTAAATCGCTAAGCTCTCAGAGTTCCAAGGAACAGGTTGACCCAGTCGAGGCAAGAGCCTGGCTAACGGAAATATAGGAATCATTTGAAATTCTAAATGATTGACGAATCACAAAAGACTGTTTTGTCACTTACCCTCCTAAGAGAGAGACCACCCGCTGGTGAAAGGCCAAGGAAGGCACGGAGCAAGAGATTATAATAAACTGATTTAAGTTCATTCAATTGTTTTCAGGAAAGTACTTCCCAAGGTTATGGAAATAGTGTAAAAGCTTTAGAGCCAGAACAAAGGCAGACGAGTATGATGAATTATGAATCTAAGTTGTAAAAGTTATCAAGATTCGTTCTGAGGACACGAATCCAGAATGACGGGGTGTATGAAATCAATGCTTATGTTGTGTTGGTTCATGAAATAATGATAAGAGAAAGGAAAATAAAAAAAAAGAAACTTAAGTGGAAAGGAATATAAAGGCAATAGAGTTTGAGGAATGATAAGGGAGTTGGGTATGAGGAAACCCTAAAGACTCGTAGTAATAGAAATAGAAAAGTATGTAATCGTCAGGATGAGGGTGATTCACCATGAGTTAAATTGATGGTTGAAGGTATAAGAGATACATATATTTTATCCCCTGTAAGTTGGGAGGATTCGAGGAAACCTTGAGATAGTTCGAAGGATAAATAATGAGACGCGGATAGACTGAGGAGACAAGAAAGTAAGAAATTAGGAAAATTGGATGAAGGAAGCACCTTCAAGAATGTGAAGTG
Organism: Apium graveolens; assembly: GCF_009905375.1. Classification (NCBI taxonomy): domain Eukaryota; kingdom Viridiplantae; phylum Streptophyta; class Magnoliopsida; order Apiales; family Apiaceae; genus Apium; species Apium graveolens. Next base: position 109,489,949 of record NC_133655.1, read on the forward strand.
TAAGACCGGTGGCATGATACACAGAAAGGGAGACGCCAGGTATGAAAGATATCCCAACATTAAGATGACTGTTGAGATAAACAACAAAAGTAAATATGGAATTATTAAGAAGAAGTTCACGTTGAACACGACCAATATCTTCCAGAACATCCCTGTTGCCATTACCAAATTAGGAAAGAAAAGCGGATAACCGTTGTTATCTTTTGGAGGCCATAATTGATTGACCTCATTTTGAATACAGATGTTATTGTGAAATTAGGCATATACTATCGAGGTGGGAATGATTGAATAAGACACCCTTATCAGGGATATATGACTTGATTTATCCATGGAAGGATGCATGTACCTTTTTAAAGGTGGAATTAAGGATAGAACATCGGTAACTTAAAATGAATCCTAAGGGAATGCATAAAGGTTGGCATTTCACCCTTAATAGGGATAGTATGAGTTTTGACTGTATGAATTGGAAAGGATTAAGGTAATAAAAACCTTTAAGAATCAGTGGAGAAATTTTCAGAAGTATATAGACAATGATCCTGGTATTAATAAATGGTATCTTGATATGCCCTGTATCTAGGGAATACAGGAGGAACGATTTAAGGATAACCTTAGAGGTTTTACTAGGAGAAAGGTAATAATCAAAGTTCTCAAGAATAGAAATGTTGATAAAGGAAATATAACGTAATTATAATGATGCCAAGTGGGGCACGTGTTAAACCACGAGAAAGTATGGATCGAACCAGTAATGGTCGAAATTGTTCAGGGCAATTAGGACTTAAGATAAAAGATGTTCTAAGTATGATTGAGAGTCAGTCGTGACAGTGATTAACCTCTAAAGACTGAGGCAATAACTTATGGAAAAATGGTGATTTTTTTTTATCATAAGGACTTAAGAAAAGCATTTTCACATAAGCAGTGATTGAAATGAGGTAGAAAATTTAGTTGAAGGTGGTTAAAAAAACATTGATTATAAGGAACTATTACTATCAGGAAAGGCCAATGGGGTGGCCGACACTCTAAGTGCAAGAGAGCAATTATAGGCGTTCGTGCCAGAGGGATGCAGTGACAATGGTTGAAGCCATGAAGGTTGTATTATGGTTTGGAAGATTGACATTCCTTCTAATGACTGTGCAATACCCAACCGTAATAGTAGTTTGGTAAAGGTTTAATTCGTGTAATCGCCATGAGCGGGCTATCTATCTTAGAAGGTACTATCTTGAGATAAGACAGGACCATGTTACGAAATGACTAAACGAACCTTTGAGTTAAGTCTTCTATTGAAGGCATATGATTAAGAATGGTATTAACCTGCTATTGTTGCTTTGATTGAAACTCTTCTGCAATTTTATCTGCTTCATGTCATAAAAGTACGTCAGAATCTGGAGTGTTCTTCATGCATTATGAATGGTGATTATGTTAACTCCTTAGAAGAATTCGATACGACATGTATGGACTCCGTATGGTTAGCTATTAAGACTTCATGGAAAACGAATGACTACAGTAGGTCAATGGTGGACAATAGTAATGTAGGAATGATTCTGCGAGTAATGAGCCGATTACTTACAACCGTGAGAGTTGTATTGGAATGGATGTTGAGATTGAGTACCACTAATCGGGTGGTGGTGGTGTATAAATTATCATTGAATAGACTAATTAAGTCGATTATTTACCTATTAAATACTTATTCCTTCTTATCAATAGAGAGTCGTATTACTATACGAGGAAGGTTGCGGTGCAAGCATAGAATTCTAGTAACGATGATGTCTAGAATGAGATCCCAGATTCGATTTTTGATGTCGAGGGAGTTTCAAAGGTGATTGTGTATAAGCTCGAGCAAGAGCATGGGTCCATATAATGATGGACAGAATATCAAAAATATTTAGGCATGAGAAATACGATGCTATAATACTTGATGTTGATATAAATACGTATATGTTTTGTTCTCCTATGACAAACCTCTATAGTTCAGAGGTAGATTCCAAGCCAGATATTTTATGGCAATATTTTTACATATATACAATTCTCTTCAGTTCGTTCTTTTCTCTTCTTTTCATTTCATGTAAGCTGAGAAGAACAACCCTTCCAGAAGGGGAGGTATTGCCGAATGACTATCTATCTGTGTGATAGAAGCCTAGTAGGATACCACATGTTGTTTAATTGCTTGTCAAGTACTAAAGGCTGGCCACCTTCTGTACTAACTATGCGATATAACAAGTGTTCATGATCATAGTGATCTCTCAATAAATTCTTTTACTTCTATACGATGGATCAAGCTTTCAAAGATAGAAGCAGCTAGAAAGGAGTAGTATCAGTGCGGTGGTATTCCGAATCTAACGCGTTCGTGATACTAAGGTTGACGCAATTATTAAAAGGTTATAGAATGCTAACAAGCAAAAGTGTAACCAGTATAGTATTATGTACGGAAGATAGTAGCGATTACGAACTGGAAAAGAATGGGTATTGAGAAGCAAAAGCTCTAATGCTAAAAGCTATAATGAGAGTCTGTGCAATAGATTTGAAAGAAATTGGAATGATCACTTAACACGGATTGAGTTTTCTTACCACAATAGATCATATGTCATTATCGAGATGTCGCCTTATGAGATCCTTGAGGGAAGACAATGTCGATCTCCCTTATGTTAGGATGAAGTTGTAGAGCGCAAGATGCTCGAACCCGCAGTAGTCCAAAGGACCAAGGATATAGTAGATCTAATCAGAGGACGACTGGTAGTAGCCCAAGATGGACATAAGAAGTATGTTGATTTGACACGAAAGGACAAAGAATAGGAAGTAGGGGACCTAGTGTTTTTAAAGGTATCCCCTTGGAAACCCTTGGAAAGGATTGATGAGATTCGGAAAGAAAGGAAAGCTAAGTCCACAATTTGTCGGACCCTTGGATATACTAAAACATATTGGGAAGTTAACATACGAGCTAGCCCTACCCCCGAACATGTAGCAAGTTCATAATGTGTTCCATGTGTCAATGCTAAGGAAGTATCATCGGGATGCCAGACACATAGTGGAGTACGAGCATGTGGATATGCAACCAGATCTGACTTACGTGGAGAAACCAGTAAGGATTATAGATAAGAAGGAGCAGGTACTTAGGAACAAAGTGATCAAGCTAGTCAGAGTGCTATGGCAGAATCATAATGTGGAAGAATCAACTTGGGAACTAGAGAGCGCAATGCTAGAAAAGTACCCCCATTTGTTTTCTATTTGATTCCGGGACGGACTCCTTTTAAGAAGGGGAGACTGTAATAACCCCCAAAATTTTGAACTTTTTGTAACCCTTATGAATAGTGTTTTTGCTGAATTAGAAAACTTTTCATGCCACACTATGTAGGGGTTCTGTTATGGATATTCTGAGATTTTATTAGTACTCTATATGGTATATAAGTGTATGTAAAGATCGTCAGAATCCAATTCCGAACACTTTGATTTTTTCCCGGAAATCCACTAGATACGGAAGGAATTGAGTATAAGGTAACAGGATAAAAAGGATTTAAATTAAAGGATTATAAGAGAGGATCGTAAAAGGAATATAATGTATTGAGAAAGGTTAAGGGAACCCAAGTAATAAGATCCCGGGTATGATCCCTCAAACGAGAAACGAAAACGAAAGTTAAGCGAACTGTATAACAGATCAGCGGTCATTAGGCAAACAATTAGGGAGTTAATCAAGGAGGTTAGGGATGATGAGGTCATCCTACCAATAAGAAGGGGCAAGTAAGGGAAGATGACATCATAAGCATGACATAAGCAGAAGGAGATGTGGTTGGTTTATAACCACACAAAGACAAGGTTAATAAGGTAATTAACCAAAACTAATCAAAAGAAAATCAACCAACCAAAACAAAACAAAGTAAACACAAAAAACATTTTATTTCTCTTCACCAAGAAGCTTGCTCTCGGCTTTTTCCATTTTCAAAGAGAAGATTTTTCAAAATTCAAGTTCCAAGCTTCCTAAATTGGTAAGAAAATTCTCTAGTACTCCTTATGCATAGTTATGGCTATCTTATGAGTTTAAGCCTCAAATTCATTCTCAATCTTCTCTAAGAAATCAATGAAGAAGATAATGAATAGTGATTTCAAGGTTTTTAACTTGATTTTTCTTGTTTTTCCTTTAAGATACAAGCATCTCTAAGACATCTCAAGGCTTCTTAAGGCTTCCTAGCTACTCACATCACTTCAAGGAAGGTATATCATCTCCAAACCCTAGCTTTACTTTGTATATTAGGATGATTTTGATAGTTATGGTAAAGAGTAGCTTGAAGCTTGTTTGTTTAGAGTTTGGGTTATAATGGTGGTGAATTGAATGTTGAAATCTTATGGTGGTGAATTGAATGTTGAAATCTTATGGTTTGGTGATTGAATTGGAATGGTATAAAATTGGGAAATCGTGTAAACATAGCCGTCGTAATATCCGATTTACTTTAGACTGCTTTTGTTCATAACATTAGGACCCGAGAACTCCCTGCTAGGTTTTGACCATTTCCATGTTTAGATAGTTCATGTTACGATCTTCGTTTTGATATGTGGTTCGTTTGATTCCGATGTACGGTTTAGGAGAAACGGCCGTTTTAAATAACGACGTTTCGCGAACGAAACATTACCCCTTGCCTTACTTTGAAACATAGGTTAAAGACCTAAAAAGGGTTAATTAGTGTATGAAACAATTATGTTAAGTGTGTTAGGCAGTTGGTAAGACACTCGCAAAGGAATCGCCTTAAAACTCATAATGGTTAAATTATTAAAAATGGTGGAGCCGAGGGTACTCGAGTGACTTAAGAGAATCAGTAAGCACAAAGCGAGCGTTAGAGTCTAATTTGGTTAAAGTATAGATTTACAAGTGACTTTGATTTAATTCTAACTCACATGTTGTTTATAGGTTACCAGACTCCTCCCAAGCCATTAATAACCCTCAGTCGCTCAGGCAAGTTTTCTACCCGTTATACTGTTGTTATGATGTAAATATATGTATATGCCCTTATCTTGTGATAAGTGCATGATTGTTATTAGCAAATTTTGCGATATATTGGAGCATGCTGATATGGTATATATGCATGTTTGTTTCGTAATCTGGTTATCGATCTGTTGATTTAAATGTTTATTAGTTGCATAATACATATGCTAGAGATAAGCGGTATTTGCGTATACCCTTAGTATAGGGGATCAAAAGGTGAACTTTTTCTAAAACCGGGAGGCGAGGCTCCCGAGTATAATATATATATATATATATGAATAGTTTTTAAAACTATTAATCGAATAAGGTTTATTCGATAACTTTATATTATCTAATGACTATTACTTGAATATTCATTCGAGGACTTATGACTCATTTATATTATTTATTGAATATTATTTGAATATTCATTCGAGGGCTTATGACTCAGTTTATATTATTTGATGAATATTATTTGAATATTCATTTGAGGATCTATGACTCCGATTATTTTCTGAGATATATTCTTTATTTTATTAAAGAATAAGGTGTCGATAATCAAACTTATCTTTGATTATTCAAATAAAGATAGTACTTTCGTATAAGTATATCTTTGGTTATTTAATACTCATTTCAAGTATAAGTTTCACAATTTCTACCTCAATTATTTGTATAAAGATTATCCTTTATGGGTATATTATTTAAATAATAATATTCAGATATTTTCTAATATATTGGGACTGATTTATTTTATTAAATCAGCATTACTCCAAACATTCTTAAAAATGTTTTCGAGTCTTCAAAATGAATTTAAAAGGTAGAGCGGATCCCAAAACTTGTTTTCAAATTCAAGATCTTCCATTTTAAGGGGACTTGAATACTCGCTCAAAAATCTAAGGGATCCGGCTCTGTGGTGTATTTTATATTCGCGACAAGGTTGCTGTTTTGATGAATGAATTGATTACTTGCCCAATGTTCGGGAAGTAAGCCCATCTAATTGAGTCGGCATAAGCGACAGGCCGGGGTACGGTCTATCAAAGTGTAAGTGGCTGGGTGGCAGTCCATCAACGCGTAAGAGGCCGGGTGGCGGTCCAGCATAAGGTCCTAATACGACCAGGGTGATGACCGGTGGGGGATTCATCCATCTACTAGTAGAAAAGGTTACTTATTGGTATCTTTGACTGATCAGCAAGATATCGGGTTTATGCCGAAATTCTTTCCTTTCCAAATTTATTGAATATTGCAACTCTATTCATACTTTACATGACAGAGGTTTTCAGGAAATGTATGGGAGATATATATATGAATATATTTATATATCGGGACTTAATGAAGCATCTCGTAACTTCATTATTTACAATGATATTTCAAGGATTGAATCTATTCAAGTCTTATCTTGTACTCTCATCTGGGTGATGAACTTTTGAAAGTAATTATAACTTGAACGGTGGTAGTTCAAGTAGTATTTAGAAAAGATATAAGTATATTGGAGTATTTGGTAACTTCATCTTTTAAATTTATATCTAGTAAATGATTATCTTATGCATGACAAAGATTTTCAGAAAAACATTGAGACAAGGTTAGATATATGAGATCACCTTGCAACGATATTTTTATACAGTTATAAACTGGAACTCTGTGTATATTATGCATGGAAGAGGACTTCCAAGATTTTGAAAAGTATATATGTATATATACTGAATATTTTGCGACTTCATCGCATTAAGATATCAAACTTGGTTCATTTCTTTTGACCAAGACTTTCATGAGTACTATGAGAAGGCTCATATATTATTAATCATTATACATATTATTTTGGTGGGCTTGCTGTTCACCCTTGCTTTCTTCTTTCATCACACAACAACAGATATAAAAGATGAACAGGACCAAGCTCCCGATTCGCAAGCGGTTAGAAAATGTTCCGCAGTCTTCTGGAAGCATTGATGTCGCCGTAGCTGAGGTAGGAGCTACCAATAGGCTAGGTTTTCAACTATTGATGAACCAGACTTATGTATAATATGAATTGTAATAATGGCAAGGAATATGTAAATTTATTCAGAACTCTTTTAAGGTGTAACGGTTTATAATTGTGGAATATAAGGACTTGTGTTATTTTTGAGTGTTCATCTCTGAGACTATAACTTGTGGTGTGTGTGTGTTTATTGTGGGGTCACAGTACAGAATAGTTGATTATTTCTTAAAATTGGGTGTTATTAAGGGAAATGGAACTCGTGACAACCCGGATCCCAGACCCCGGATTTGGGGGTGTTGCAGGTTTAGTCATAAAACCCTCATATTGTGACACCAAGATCCTTATTTGGTTAGATCTAACTTCTTATGTTCCCTTACACAATATCTCAATTTTCTCCCAAATCTGTTTAGTAGAATCATAGTTGATAATGTTGTTGTACATTACATTGTCAAAAGACTCAATTAATATGAGTTGTAAACTGCTATCCAATGCAACATTTTCCTTTTCAGGCTCTGTGTAGGTTAAAGGGTCTTTGGGTGCATAATGTGCTGGTATGGCCATGTCTTTATCTATAGATTCAGCAACTCTCTTCATAGGGATGAAAGGTCCATTCTTGAGAATCTGAATGTATATAGGGTTTGCCATTTTTATGAACAACATTATTTTATTTTTCCACGGTGTAGTTGATCTTGTCAAAAGCAGGTATCTTGATGCTTGTCAATTTCTGAGCATTCATTCTTCCAAGATCTTGATCATTTTACTTTCAGATTTTTCTCTGATACCACTTGTTAAATATTGAATGCTATGAAATGTAACACAGAGGGGGTGAATGTGTTTCTTCAATTTTTTTATTTTTAAACTAGTTGGATTATGGTTGAAAAAAGCATATAATTTTTGTAGAGATATTATGTAACATCCCCAAATCCGGGGTCAGGATTGGGTGTCATCAAACAACATTAAGTCATATAAACCTGTATATTAAAATAAATATACAGATAACCCCTCAATTCTGGATCATTTACAGGTTATGATATAAAACAAGAATCTAACCATATATAATTTATAACAATTAAATAAAATTTTACTACCTCTTTACTAACTTCCTCGTCTTATTCACTTTGACATCTCTAACTTCCTGCAGCTGGGATCTCTCCAATTTTGCTGTCTATTAAGAGATGTCCACTTTTTTCTCATTCAACACTGAAAGAAATAAGAATTCACAAAGCAAGAGTGAGCCAAAAATGCCCAGCAAGTATCATAATTGGTTTCCAGGTATCATTATCAAAAGAAACTTTTAGAAACAGTCTTTCAATGATTTTATAAACAGTTCACTGATCCATCTCTTGAATCAGATCTTTGGTTGGTTTTGTAATCATAAAACTTTTCAAGAAGGAATGTCATTAATTGCGATCAACAATAAATTAGACTGGACACTAGAACCAACATTCGCACTCATACCATACTGATAAGTCAGGATATAGTACAGATCTATACCTACCTGTATAGATCCATTCGAGTACCCAGGAACTATGGCCCAATAAACAGGGGTCTGGTCCATCCCCGGCCCATAGGGTCCTGTCCATCCATGGACCTCATATCAAAGGGTACAGCCATCTCTGGCCCTTATCGTAACCATCCAGTCCGTAGAGTATTTTGATTTCAAAACATCCCGATTCAGGGTTCGCAAAAACCCGGAATAATATGTATCTGCTCAAGAAATCAATCAATAATAATAAAAAACAAGAACAAAAAAATACTTACATAATTAAGAGTAATTGCAGCGAAATATAAAAACATTTAACTATTCTAAATTTAGAATATGAAAGAAATACTTGCAATATATCACAAGAAAGTTCGGGAATACTTGCCTCAATTGATTCGCTTTCTAGCCTTCAATCACCAATCTATGCTCACATCTACTTTGTATCCACTCATCCCATTACCACACGTAATCAGGCCTAACTTTTACTATCATTGTCTGGCTTTGAACGCCTTGAACTAGATGTATCTATCATAAAAGATAATGTTTCAATTTACAAAACAAAACTCAATTATAACACCCCAGTCCCACATCGAGGAGATTTGTGACTTATGTTTAGTTTATAAAACAAAGTACTACTACTACTTGCACCAACAAATCATGATCTTTTGGGGGCCTATGGTGGGCTTGTCGTAACCCAAGTTGGCTACACTCGGGACAATATGCTTCTCTTTATTTTGGACTCGGGATCGGGACTTGACCCCATTTTCGAAAAAGGCTCGGGATTTGACCCGGGTTGTCACATCAATCGACGTAACTATTCATCTCGATGTTTACCCGATCGTGTTTATCTAATCATGGCATTGAAAACTGTAACAGATAGCATGCGGGTCACATACCATGTAATCATGCTATTCATATAACACGTAAATACATAATTCATGTAACACATAAGTCAACTCGTCAAAATATTGGAATCGGTACTTTTAGAATTGAAATCGGGTAAAAATAATATTTATCGACCAATATTTGATTCAAAACGACTCGTAAAACAAGCAACCTTTCGATAAAAAAAGATTTAGGTCTCGAAAATATTTTCTTTGGAAGGAGAATATTTTTCTGAGTCTAGACGCGTTTGTTTCGTATTAAACGGACAACGGTCTATTTATTACGAATAAAATAAGAATAATTCAATTAATAATAATATCAATTAAATTTTAAATATCTTTATAAAATTTTTAAAAGCTCAAAATGATTTTTAAATAATTATTTGGCTTAGTTATAAATAATTACATACTACACGGGATTATTTCACTTCTTTTAAATCACTCGAAGAGTAGTCCTTACACAAGAAGAGAATTTGTGTATATGATTCTGATTGGAAAGCTTTTAAAAGAACAACAGTGCGGAAAAACAATTGGAAGGATCCATAAGTCAATAAATCATGATTGACGTAGAAAGAATGAATGATGATTTATATATGAATGAGACAACCATATTTATACTCAAGATGGCCAGTATTTCATACTATATGGCATACAACACATGATTAGGTGACTTCCCACCAGACTCTTCATTATTCCGACAAAGCATCACACCATAACACTGCTTGTCTCAATCAGAAAGCAATATTTTGATAAGAGAAATGATTTGAAAGGGATACAATAAATTTTCTTTCCTTTTTTCCTCATATAACTTATTAATGAAAGAAGCTCATGCATATTCAAGAATCAAGAAAAATATACGCTGTCGTGTTATAGAAAAGAATGACATCATTGGTCGCCATCCACGTTTCACTTATGCATACCCTCAAGGCTCGTTTGAGTAACAAATTCCAAATCCAAGGTAGACAATAACTTCATAAAGTCCTATGGAAATGCCTTCATAAATTGATCAATTGATAATAATTTCCTACTTATTAAGTCTCGTATTTTTAGCGTCATGCCTCCACGTTCGATATTTTAATAATTCGACCAGAATCGCGTTCTTACGAGATTTGATTTCATAGCTTCGAGTTTCGTCTATGCCACGTAGAATAACCATCGATCATGCAACATCTCGACTCCGTCCATAATAATAATGTTCTTCTTCAAAAAATTTAAAAAAAATCTCAATCCTTTTCGATCATACACTAGCTTTTTTTGATTCAACGAATCCTTTAAACTTTAATAGTTTCCTAAATTGGATAAATGATGTTTCCGTTCATTGATTCAATCGTTGATATTATTAAACAAGGTTTATAATTTTCCGTCAAGAAAAATTTTAAACTCTTTCGTAATAACGGGTCCACTTGACCCTCTAAATTTGACAATACTGGGTCCAGATCAAATATTCTTCCGGGTAATCTAATGCTTATAACAACAAGAACTCAAGTAGTAATTTGACAACCAAATTTTAAAAACTCATTCTGTTTTAAGAACTTTTAGAAATTTTGTTAAGAAAAATATTTTTTGAAAACTTGTTTAAAATTTTGAAAATTGCACACATGGTCGTCATTACTATATGAGTTGGTAATTGTTCTCATAATCCACCAATAAAGTACCTAATTAAAGAAATGACACATAAGAGTCCACCCACTTTGGTATATCTTCTACCCCTCCTTGGGTTTATTTTGCATTCATTAGTCGACGAAAACTTCATTTACCATTGCATATTATCTTATTCGTAACTCTAACTCCAATGTTGATATCTGGTACTATCTCTGATATTCTCTTCGTCGTCCTTGATGTCATAATTACAACCAATTAACACAATTCGACGTTCTATCCTTAGATAAGGTCATATCTTCTTATTAACCTTAAGTATACCTAAAAAGGTAGATATATCGTTCCTTGCGCAGTGCCCTAGGAATGACTGACAATAACAAGAACATCTCGTAAAAGTATTTAGGGTCAACCATTAAGAGTGCCTCAAAAATCGGTAGCTCTAACTCGCTGCTTAACTCGCTTGGCTAAAGGCTGATAGCTATGTTTCATGTTAGGGCGAAAACACGCACTAATATTCACGCAAGTATACGCGTTCGCAAGTAATATAGAATATTTTCTAGTTCATTCCCTCAGAGACTCAGACTAAATTATTGTCTAATTAAACTCACTCACCAATGTATGATTACTTCTCAATGTTAAGATAATAACACTTAAGATTGTTGATTAAATATTAACTATAATTAACTACTTAATTAACCACTTAACTAACACTTCAAATTATCAATAATAAAACACTCATGAGATCACAACTTCATTATTACTTCCTTCTATAGCCATTGTTATTACCTTTAGCATGTGACAGTGATGATATTAATCGAATAACACGAAACTGATAAAAGCCAACTTTCATTGTACTAATACCATTCTACCAAGCATCCACAATTAAGATAGAAGTTGAATAGTCATCAATTATGTTGAGTTCCTATATGTCTACAGAAATTGACAACACAACGATTTAAGCTCAAGTTATTCCTTTTGATTACATAGGGCAAATAAAACTGTTAGAGTTACCCACTAATCATGCTCAACGTACATGAACCTATGCTAGCATGGCAAGTTCTAAATCTCAAGATCCACCGTCGCTTCACAAGAGATTAACACCCTATCTTATATGTTCGCGACGCACATAAGACGAATACGCACAACCAATACTAGATATCATGCAATCATCACACACTAAAGTATTAAACAATTAACTAAAGAATTCCATAATAAATCCGTTGCAACCCCATGATCACGATTAGCCCATAATAGAACTTATCGCCATCATGGGTTCATATGAAATCATGACAAACAAACACAAGAAAATAATAACTAAACTAATTATATTAAAACAGAGTACGTCACAAGAGTAAGTAAGTCAAAGCAAGAAAACTAGCATCCAACGTTACAACGAAACAAGAATCACAAGAAAATATGCTCCTCTTCGTTGCGGTGTGCTAAATCGGTCTTCTTCCTTATCTCCTTCGCTTCTTGCGTAAAACACAATCTAAAACATAATCCCCTTAATACTCTCTGTGAAAACGTCTCAAATCTACCTATATAATAGTCCCATAAAACTCAGATTACATAGAAGTTGGAAGCCAAACAGAAGTAGAAGTCTAAAATAATTTATCTTTTTCCCCGACCCTGCGCGGCCGCTCAGCATAGCTGCGCGGGCGCGCAGATTGCTGCGCGGCCGCTCAGCATTGCTGCGCGGCGCGCAGGCCTCTACTGGAAAAAATCCAGGTTTGCTCCGTTTCTTCGCCGTAATCTGCCCATTCCTTTCCTCTCGCAATGGTGAACACATGCCAAGGCTTATTCTTGATGATTCCTCCCCTGAAATGCAACTAATACCCTGAAATGCATAAACACTAGAAAAACGCATCAAATACACAAAATACTTGATTTCAAGACACCAATTTAAGCCATTTTAAGACGTTCTAAGTGGTATAAAATGCCACTTATCATTTCACTACATGATCCTACACCAAATTATATTAAAACTCATTTGTCTCTTCTCTATCAATTATTGGAAGAATCAATCCCACATTCATTTTAAACCACATAGAAATCAGGGTAGTTTACCTGATATTTGTAGAGCCGTCGACTCCTCATAACTAAAGGATCTGGGTACTCAATATACTAATAGCGTCAACATACTCACCTCACACATATCTTAACAATATCTTATCTTAATAACTAATATCATATCCAATAATCTTAACTCAACTCAACATGAGTTACTTTAGGTCTTCCCTATCTTATAAGACATGTCAACCTTATCTTAATTTCTATCTATTCTTATTTCAGGGCCCAGTAACCTGTGATTCTGATGCCAACTTGTAACATCCATAAATCCGGGGTCAGAATTGGGTGTCACCAAACAACATTAATTCAGATAAACCTGTATATTAAAATAAATATACAGATAACCCCTCAATTCTGAATCATTTACAGGTTATGGTATGAAACAAGAACCTAACCAAATATAATTTATAACAACTAAATAAATTTTATTAACTTCTTACTAACTTCCTTGTCTTATTCACTTTGACATCTCTAACTTCTTGCAGCTGGGATCTCTCCAATTTTGATGTCTATTAAGAGCTATTAACTTTTATCCTTATTCGACACTGAAAGAAATAAGAATTCACAAAGTAAGAGTGAGCCAAAAATGCCCAGCAAGTATCATAATTGGTTTCCAAGTATCATTATCAAAAGAAACTTCTGGAAACACTCTTTGAATGATTTTATAAATATCTTTCTTTATTTGAAACGGTTGAGCGAATCAAACATTGGCCCTTATTAGCCCTCAATCATGTATCAAAAATCAATAAATAGTTCACTGATCTATCTCCTGAATCAAATCTTTGGTTAGTCTTGCAATCATAAAACTTTTCAAGAAGGAATGCTGTTAATGGAAATCAACAATATATTAGACTGGACACTAGAACCAACATTCGCACTTATACCCTGCTGATCAGTCAGGATATAGTGCAGATCTATACCTATATATATAGATCCATTTGGGTACCCAGGGACTCTGGCCCAATAAACAAGGGTTCGTTCCATCCCCGACCCATAGGGTCCAGTCTATCCCTGCCCCCCATATCAAAGGGTTCAGCCATCTCTGGCCCTTATCATAACCATCCAGTCCGTAGAGTATTTTGATGTCAAATCATTTTGATTTCAAAACATCCTGATTCAGGGTTGGCAAATAACACAGAATAATAGGTATTTTCTCAAGAGATCAATCAATAATAATAAAGAACAAGAATAAAAAGGTACTTGCATGATTAAGAGTAATTGCAATGAAATATAAAAACATTTAACTATTCTGAATTTGGAATAGGGAAGAAATACTTACAATATATCACAAGGAAGTTCGGAAATACTTGCCTCAATTGATTCGCTTTCTAGCCTTCCATCACCATTCTATGCTCACATCTACTCTGTATTCGCTCGTTTTATTACCACACGTAATCAGGCTTAACTTTTCACAATCATTGTCTCACTTTCAACGCCTTGAACTAGATGTATCTATCTAAAAGATACTATTTCAATTTACAAAACAAAACTCAATCGACGTAATTATATGTCTCGATGTTTACCCGATCGTGTATATCTAATCATGGCATTGAAAATTATAACAGATAGCATGCGGGTCATATAGCACATAATCATGCTATTCATATAACACGTAAACACATAATTCATGTAACACATAAATCAACTCGTCAAAAGATTGGACTTGGTACTTTTAGAATTAAAATCGGGTCAAAATAATATTTATCGACCAATAATCGACTAAGAACGACTTGTAAAACAAGCGACCTTTCGGTACAAAAATATTTAGGTCTCGAAAATATTTTTATTGGAAGCATAATATTTTTATGAGTCTAGACGCGTTCGTTCGTATTAAACGGACGAACGGTCTATTTACTACAAATAAAATAAGAATAATTCAATTAATAATAAGAATAATTCAATTAATAACAATATTAATTTAATTTTTGAGAGTATATTAATTTAATTTTAAATATCTTTATATAATTTTTAAAAGCTCAAAATGATTTTTAAATCATTATTTGGCTTAATTATGAATAATTATATTTTATTTAACTATTTATAGATAAAATTAATTAATTAAATGAATTAATTAATTAATTAAATTCAGAAATAATTAATTAAAATAAATTATAAAATAATTAAATCAAATTTAGATTTTTGAAAATAATAAAGAAAATAATTTTATGAAATTAAAATAATTCAATTAATTATTTAAAATAATTAACTGAATTAATTTTTGAATTAAAATTTGGAAATAAAATATGAATTTTGAATTATTTTAAAACAAAAAATCCAAAAACAGTATTTTGGAAATGGAATTGGGTCGAAGGGGATTAAACCTGGTCAACCACCGGGTCGTTAAGATTCAGTCGTGTCGTTAAGAACACCGGCGGTTCTTCCAGATTCCGGCAACAATCCGGTGAAGAAAAAATGGCTAAAATAGCTCGGTTTCAAAACGTTTTTCGATGCAAACATGTTCCAAATCTTCCTAGCATTCCATATATGCCAATAACACCGCTGAAAGAAGCCAGACTCGCCATTTCCGATTAAAATCGAAACATAGTTCGAGCTTTTCCGGTGAAATCCTGATTCGCACAAAACATGAACCAAACTCGATGAATCATGTACGAAAATAAAGTTCTAATCATACCCAACATGATCATGTAATCAAAATTCACACCCACATCTCTTATAATTAAGAAAATCAAAAATTAAAGTCAATAAAATTCATGAACTCGATTTAATTGCTTCAGGGTTATAATCATTAATTCTATGTACAATTCGATTGCAAATTCAACGATAAAACTTATCTAAACATCCAAATCAACAAACGATTCACGAATCAAAAATCCCCAATTCGGGTCAAGAACCCTAAAATCAAAATTTAAAACGAAGAATTTAAACATGAAATTGATGGTATAATTAGAAAATAGAGATAATAAGCTTCAATTTGGTTACTTATAAGCTCGATTTGGACCACATAATTACCCACAAATCTGCTTCGATCTCCAAGAACAATTCAAAAATCCTAACCCTAATTTTTGGGCGAAAATATGATATTTTTGTATATATTTCTGATTTTTATATAATAAAATAATAAATAAATAATAGATAAATGGTGTTTATAGTTATAAAAATAGTACCCCCAAAATTATTTAAGGCCTAATTATATCATTTAATAAAAAAATAATTATCCCAAACTTAATAATAATGGGGAATAATTTTTAATCCAATAAATACAAAAATTATATCAAAATTTCCAAAAAATTATGAATAATCCAAAAATCTAAAAATATTGAATATTTGATAGTTCGACAATTTTATAAAAACAAAAATGCGATTTTTCTTGCCTTTGACATCCCGGTAGGGGCCCGGAAAAATCATTTTTCACGAGACGAAATATTTTCTAAATTAACTAGATGTTCTGAAAATTAAGATGGTATACGCCATATTATGCATAATAAGGCCAATTGCTCTATACAAAATATCCGCTATTAGAACGAAACCTGGATAATATATTTTTTAATATTAATTCATTTAACGCTTAATAAAATAACTGAAAATATCTCGAATCACAAAGAACACATATAGCACGTAATAGATAATCTTTTATGATCAATCATACTTTATAATATCATTATTCACATAATTATTCATTTAATATGACATTAAACAGTCGTAATTTCCCAGTTATTATATATTATGTTTCACAAAATCACACAGGACGCATAATATCAAAAGCTCACTTAATTGTATTAATTAAGTTTGTCTTGCTACAAATTTGTGTTCTTAAGAAAATAAGAACTCAGCTTCTATCTTGAGAGAATTCAAGAAAAATATAGATTTGTTAGTTTTTTGTAAACTAAGGACCCGTGCATGCTTTATAGACTAGCAACACGGGTTTACAAAACTTGCACTAAAATGTACTAAACCAATTTCTAAAGAAACCTTGTCTATTTCCTTTTCTGGTGTTAGCAAATATGTGCAGAATCTTGCAGGTCTGTGACCACCCTTTGTCAAGTGAATCTTCGCCCTTGGTCTTTTATTCTTCAAGATGCTTTTATAGACTTTCTAATTCAGTGAATGAATTATTTATTGACTGATAATCTTGAATCTTGAACTTGTCTATATTCTGAATTTAAGATAGTATGTCGAGATCTCCAATTGTTCTATAGAGAAGTGACATATCAATAAATATAATGACTTATCGATATCTCTGAGTTCTCTATAGGTATATTTTACTTGTTGAGGTCTCCAGTTTTCTATATGTAAAATGACTTGTCGATATCTTTGATATCTCTACATGCAGAAGTGACTTGTAGATATCTCTGAGATTTCTATATGAGAAATTGACTTGTCGATATCTCCAGTTCTCTACATCTTCATTTGACTTGCCGATATCTCTAAGATCTCTCCATGTAGAAATGACTTGTTGATATCTCCAGTTCTCTACATCTTCATTTGACTTGTCGATATCTCTGAGACTTCTCTACATCTTCATTTGACTTGTCGATATCTCTGAGACTTCTCTATAAGTCATTTTGAACTTCTCTACAAGTCATTTTGGACTTCTCGAATGACTTCTCGATATACCTTGATTTGTGACTTGTCGATAGCTTGACTTATAACATTTTCATAGAACAACATTATTCAACTCCAAGAATCTACATCTTTTCTCTAAGGCATGATCATAACTTGATCTTCTTCCAGAGTTTATTCCTTAGCTTGAAACTGTTCACAAAAAAATCTCCCATTCTAATCTACTAAACACTTTTACAGACTCAAGGAATATAATTACAAAATACAAACATTGATTATCATACAACTTAATCTTAGGGCTGTCAATATGACTTAGTCTTGTTATTATACAGGCATGTCTTGCATAACAACTAGTATGCTCTTTTAAAACGTAACACAATATATAAATTAATGAATTCCGTAGTTTAATTTTAGCATGCTATTTTCATCTAAATGAATTAATTGTAAACATTTACGAAATTGAATTAATCAGATATATTGGATGTGTAAACAGGTGTAGACGGCTGATCAATTTATCAATCACCGGACAACTATAATGGCCATCCAGAATTATGTGTTCCGGAACTTAAAGACTAGCTCGGTCTTTAATAATGTTATACTAATCGGTTAAAACAATATTCACAACCGACTTATCACAAAATTCGCTACAAGTTACTTTCCCCTAAAACAATATTAAAATAAATCAGGATTTTCTGAATAAGGGGATACGCAACTTAAAACGTATTGATCATGTATGAATTATAATCAACAGTTCCTTTATTCATATAAAAATACTGAACCATAAAAGATATGGTCAGAGGTACTTGCCTTACTGTAGTAGGGTACAGAGACACGAGCTTATCCTAGGTTGACCTTAGAAAACGGGAGCTTTGACTAGGACCTACAGAATTGAAATACCCTAGATTAGATATTCGATTATGCTAGAGATATCCTCGCTATAACATATAATTATATCATATTTCATACAGATTTCACGAAAACGAATATTTTTATTATAACCATACGATACCAGGTACGCATATAATTTTTAGTTATGCGGAATAGGTTTCCGAAATTCTTTTTGCAAAATATTTCACCAACCAAACTTAATTTTTATACATGTTTGGAAATTAATTTCTTAGAATACGAAAATAAGTTTCATAAAATAATTTATAAATAAATAATTATATATTCGATTGGTATTCCCGATAATTACAGGATACACTCCCGAATTCCTAAAATAAATATTTCCTTGGAAATCGGGCCGCTCCTCCTCTATTTATCAGACTACTAGTTGATATCATATCGACACCAATCAACAAAAAACACCAACAATTTAATAAAATCAGTTCCAACTAATCGAAACTCTAAATTCACAAAAAATAGACATACAATCATTTTATTTTTTAACTCATATTTTTTTGCAAAATAATTTCGTAAATAATTTAGAACAAATTACGCAATAAATAAAAAACAAATTGTTTTTCAAATAATAGGCCTCAGGAGTACATCACAGCCCACCACCGGTTCACCGGAGTTCATCACCGGTGGCGGAAAAATTCGGTGGTATCCCTTTATTTCAGGTGTCCAACACGAATTCCACCGATTTAAAAAATAATACCAACGTCAATCAGTTTCATCAAAATCCCAATTGTTTTATTTTTTTAGAATAAATTAAACCTACCATAACAAACACACGCACACACAACACGCGCACACAACACCACAATTACCCCTCGCCGGAAAAGTATACCGGCAGCGAGGGAAGTAAAGCAAACAGGCGGCAACAATTACCAGGGAAAGAGGGAGACAGTCGAGTGAGAGGGAGAGATGGGAGGAAGAGAAGGGAAGCGAGAAAGGAGAGATTGAGAGAGAGAAGATAATGAGAGATGTGAGACAGAGAGAGTGACAGAGAATCGAGAGAGATAGTGAGGTCGAGAGAGAGGGTGAGGATAAAAGAGAGGCGGTACTGTGGGTTTTCTTTTTATTTAATTTTTTTATAAACAAGACACGTATTTGAGAGTTGAATAGAAATACGACATGTGGCCCTGCATTGCCACGTAACCCCCTGCAGGCTCAATTCTGATTTGCAATCTGATTTTAACGACACAATTTGCAGGTGAAAACAAATCGAAAAATTTCCAAAATAATTTTAAAATTCACTAAATATTTGAAAACTAAAAAAATAAAATTTCATATTTTTAAAAATATTTTTGAATTTAACATTGAATCAATAATTAAGTACAATTAGAAAATAATTTGGGGCTAGATATTCGATGAAATGTTATTTTCTAAATTTTATGAAATTTTATAAATAATTATTGAAATTATAGAGCCATAGAAATAATTTTACTAATTATATTCATATTTATAAAAATTAAACTTTAATAATACCTTTTTTTGCTAAATTAATAATGCCCTTTTAAATATAAGAACATAATAATATGATGTAACGCCCTCAAAATCCGGGGTCTAGATTTGGAAGTTACGAACCGATAAATAATACTAAATTATACACAACGGAATAAAATAATAAATATGACCCCTTGCTTGCAACTAGATCGTTCACAGGTTATAGTATGAAAGAGACACTAATACAAACTAAATGTTATTACAACTCGTAAGTCTATTTAGTTTTACAAATTATTCAAACTTTATTACAAACCTCTAGACTAACCGTTCATCTCAAGACAGTCTACCGAGAAAGACACACCAAACTATTTACAAGCACACAACTCCTGGCGAAACCTGGAACCTAGGCCTATTCTAGCCTAGCTGAAAGAATCAGAATACGAAACAAGTATGAACGAAAGAAATGCTCGGCAACCAGTATATAGCTTATGATTAAAACAACAACAACATGTGTGAAGAATAAAACTCAACCACAATACCTGAGCAATATCAAAAACTGATATAAGTTTTGATAATAAACAACACTTTTGTATATATTTTTGGATTGGAATCCTCGAACGACGGTATGTTACCGTCGGTGATCAGCCGCGGAGCAACACCGGTATGCCGAAGCATATCCAACTAAACAAAGGGTACCCAAGACACATATTGGCCTAGAAAGGTATTATATCCTATATAATACATAGCTCACACTGGACCACTGCCACGGCCTCTTACGCAACCATCCAATACATAAAAAAAAAATTAATCAAAGGAGTCAAATCAAACGACATCCTTAACAATATAACTCCCCATTTCACATGGTCCGGAGTCATATCAATAAGTGATGGCGAAATAACTAGAACAATTAGTTATTCGCTAATCTCATCTCAATGTTCCACTGTATAGAATAATTTGCAGCGAAATATAAAATGTTTAGCTATTCTGAACTTAGAATATGGAAGAAATACTTGCATGATTATAATCAAACAACCCGATATATGAAATGCTAAACTATACTGAAATTAGAAAAGTATAGAAATTGGCATAATAAAGTTCAAAATAAATATCACTTGAATGAAAATAGGAGTACTTGAAATTATACTACAAGAAAGTTTAGAAATACTTTCCTGGTATGCTCAATAACTTCTCACTATAACCTTGACTTATACTCCTGGCTATCAATTTCGTCTAACACTTGTCTACACTCCTTGCTACTCGATTCTATAAACAAAAGGACTGTCTTAATTAACAGGACCAAACTCAATCGATGTAACTATACGTCTTGACGTCTACCTGATCGTTTATAACTAATCATGGCATTTTACAACTGTAAACAGATAGCATGTAATCATGTTATTCATATAACAGATAATCACATATTTCATGTAACACACAAGTCACATTGTCAAAAGATAGGATTCGGTGCTTTTAGAATTGAAATCGATTCACTAATAGTATTTATCGATCAGATACCGACTCAAAATGACTCGCAAATCCAACAACCTTTCAATACAAGAGAAATTAGGTCTCGAAAGTATTTTTATTGGAAGCGGAATATTTTTCTGAGTCTATACGCGTTCGTTTCGTATTAAACGGACGAAGGGTATATTTATTAGAAATAAAATTAGAATAAATGAATTAATAATAATATTAAATAATTTTTAAATATCAAACTATGATTTTTTAAAGCTAAAAATAATTTTTAGGAATTTTTTGAATTAATTATAAATAATTATATTTTATTTAACTATTTATAAATAAAATTAATTGATTAAATGAATTAATCAATTAATTAAATTCATAAATAATTACTTAAAATAAATTACAAATAATTAAATCAAAGTATGATTTTTGAAAATAATAAAAGAAAAAATTTTTTGCAATTTAAAATAATTAACTAAATAATTTTTTTAGAATTAAAAAAATTGATTTTTGAAAATATAAATAAATTTTGAATTATTTTTAAAATAAATTTTGCATAAACAGAATTGGATTTGGGAAGTAGGGGTTTTAAAGATTGAAACCGGGTCGACTTTATAAGGAACGGGTCGGGTTAAATCAGAGAAATAGGTCGGGAAGAAATTCCGGTGAGTCCCGATTTAGCCAAAACATCACTGGTTACTATAGTTTCTTGCCTTAACAAGTTCCAAATCGATTCAGCAACTCAGAACTGCAGCTATCAAAATTAAATCGCCATCGGAGTAAGAGCTCCGATCAATTACCGAGAAACGCCGGTGAGTTCAATCGAACTCCGGCCAAAACTCAACCAATTAACACGATTCATGTATCAAATAAAAGTCAAAACTCATATGATTATAACCTAACATTTATATTATCCAACCACTGCAAAACATGCCGGAAAAATTGATTCAAATCAAGTCGGTGGCTTTTTCCGACGAGCCCTAAACAATCACGAAAAATTACACTAAAAATACCATTTAACTCCTTGCTAAACGATCTATTCATATAAAACATCAAAATATACAAACGATTCGTCAATTTCAAAAACCCAAAATTCAATTAGTAAAATCAAAATCGAGATTTTTGATTCGATTAACCTTTGATGCAGTTGATGGTATTAAAAGAAAGAGGATGATGAGAGCTTCGATCCTGTTACTCGAGCTTCAAAAACGAATATAAAAATCACTAGAAATCGATAGATTAATCCTTAGAAGTTCAAGAACACAAACCCTACCCCCAATTTCTATTTTCTGAATTTTTGATAAAAATAAATAAATTAAGAATTTTGCAGCTATTTATATTTTCTGGAAATAATACTCCAAAATCAATTAAGGGTGTTTTTATCCCCTAATTAAAATAATTAGGCCCAAAAATAATAATTATGGGGAATAATTTTTAAATCAATTATATATAAAATTAATGTCAAAATTCCCCAAAAATTATGAATAATTCAAAATGCAAAAATTATGGACATTTGAAATGTGTTTGATTTTATAAGAATAAAAATATAAATTTTGTGGGCTTTGACGTCCCGGTGGGATCCTGGTCCGTTGATTTTTGAAAAACCGGAACGATTCCTAAATTAACAGAAAATCCCAAAAACACATAAAATGCATGCAAACGCACATAAAACGAGATAAAACCAGTACCTTGATAAGGACGCTAATAAACACGCATCCAGATTGCGGATCGATTCATATAAAGGCATTTTAAACACATAACAATTAATCGAAAAAATTTCTGGTCCTCGCGAGATCACAGATAATAACTACTGCATGTCATATCATGGCAAATAAACATTTTAATTTATATAAACACATAATATTTATTTAATTATCACAAAATATTCACATAATTTTCCCGAATATTACATACGATTCAGCAATCAATCGTAACAACAATTCAAGAGCACGATTAATTCAACACATATCTAATATTTAACACGCAACACATAATTTGTGAAATAATATATTTTATTATATATATATATATTAGTAATACAAAATATAGAGTCGTTATATTAGTGGCGTGTAAAAAAGGGATAAACGGTTCAGTAATTTTAAACATTACATTGTGTAATCGTGCATGTCTTTACTGCTCAGATTTATATGTTTTTTGATTATTTGAGAGAGAAATACGATTATACCACGCATCCCACCAAGTCGAACCATTTATAAGTGAAAGAGTACAGAGTTATACAAAATCAATTTTTGATTTTAAAATTATCACTTTATCTTTTACTAAACTTTTTCTACTCTCTTACTCTCTTTTCTATCTTGATTAAACTCTAATACCTTAATCAGTTTTTAAGCTTTTCTCAAATAGCTTTAATGGCTTCTCCAATTGCAACCAAGGCTTTCACTTACAATGGTGCTAAGTTTATTCCTAAAAATTATGCAGCTATCTTGGACAAGACTGGTGTCCATCCTCATTATCACATCTTTCAGGATTTGCTTGCTGCAAATGAAGTAGGGTATGCTCTTACAAACCCTATTGTTATTTTTGGAGATAATGTTCTTGATTTATTAAGAACATGTGTTTATAATGATGTTGGTGAGAGTGGTGGTACTCCAAGCATCATCTTTGAACATAATGGACAAGCTAATGCGGTCACACCTCAGACTGTTAGGGAAGCTCTTCACATACCCACTCATCAAAGTTATACCACTTTTATTGGTGATGATGAGATAAAAAGGTTCTTGACTCAAATTGGGTATGACAAAGAACTGAAGAGTCTAGAATAGCTAAAGAGACAAGAGCTTAGAAAAGAATGAAATTTTTTTTTCGATTGCATCACTAAAGCATTCAACAATAAGTGTACAAATTTTGATGATCTGCCTATGGCTGTCAAACGGATAATTCGAATACGAATCTGCCTAAATCTGTATCCAGATCCGAATCCGAAAATCTGTATCTGTATCCGAATTCAGAAATATTTAAAGAATAATATCGGAATCCCGATCTGATGGTTAATATCCGGATCCGAATCTGATTTTCAATCAGATTTTTTATTATTAAAAATTTTAAAAATTGAAAAATATAGTAAAAATTAAAATATCATTTTTAAAAATTAAAATAAAAGTTAAAGCGATTTAATCCTATTTTAGTTTATTCAAAAATTAGTTTTTATTTATCTTTTCAATATATTTATTATTTTTAAATTATTGAACTCAATATATATGTCTATACTATTTTTACAATTATTTAAAATTTGTATAAATATAATATTTAATATATGTATATATATGTATATATATACATATACACATTTAAAAATTTAATATAATAAATTTCAAATTATATAAATATTTAAATATAATATATTTATTTAGATTCAGATATTATCGGATATGAATATACCTACATCCGTATCCGTATCCGCAATCGTCGAATTCAAATACAGATAATATCTGCTTTGTTTTGGATACGAATAATATCCGCTTTATTTCAAATATAAATACAGATTTTTCGAACAAATATAGAATTTTTTTGACAGCCCTAGCTCTGCCCATGATGTCACAGCAAATTGGGTATTCTCTGATCCATAACTGCAATTATGTTTTTGGTAGAATAATCCTATGTTTTATAGGTGATAGATTAAAAGTTGATGCTAATGTAGTATATTATGCTAGATTTTGTCAGTTGATATTTAATCACTGCTTTCCAAATATGGACATACTAGCTAGTGAGATTATATCAGTTTTTAAGCTAACCAAGAGATCCTTTTCTGATTTAATTTCTAAAGACAAAGAGAGGGGAGTTCTTCAACCTCTAAGGCTACCAGCTTCTGCCAGAGACTTGCTCATTGCAAGGATCCATGAGACTTATGCACAATAGAATGTGTAAAGAGCTAAGCTATATGAAATTACAACTGGGAACCCCCTGTAGCTAACCTAAGCTCTACAACCCAATCAGCATTCCAAACACAAGCCACCTCGGGTGCCTCTCAAAATGCATCTGTTGTAAAAACAAAGAAGGAGCAAAGTCCAATGCCCCTTAAGGATCAGGACTAAGGTCTTCTTATAAACCACATTTAAAATCTGTAGATAAACAAGGTGGAAAGCAAGCACAAATTTCTCAATTTCTTAAGCCTTCAACCACACCAAATAGAAAATGTATTGCTTATATCTCAGGCTCTGATAAAGAGGACACAACTCCTCTGTCATCCAAATTCAAAAACATAAAGTCCGAGTTAGTCATAGTTGAGCAGGGTTCTAGCAAAAAGGCCATGATGGTAAATACTAATGGCACACATGACACAGCTTCTTTTCAAAAACATCCAAGGAGCGATAAAGGTAAGACAAATGTTGATGCTCCTATCACAATTTATGATTCCCCTATCAAGCAAAAGAGGAAAGTGAAAGAAGTCACTCATGAACAGGTGAACAGAATAATGAAAGGTATTTTGGAAAGAGGTACTTCTGTCTCTTCCAAGAAGAAACTGCAGAAGAAAAGCCAATTGTTGTGCAATATATGCCTGTATTATAACAAGACTAAGTTAAATTGACAACCCTAAGTTAGTTGTATTGTTATCTTAGTTTGCATTTTGTATTATAACGTTTAAATTCTGTAAACATGTCAAAGAGCAGACTTGAGTCTTTTTCTTTAAACAGTATCAAGCCTAAGAATTTATCTGGAAGAAGATCAAGAAGATTATGCCTCAGAAGAATTATGAAGAATCTTGGGGTTGAATAAATCTGTTTTGAGAAAAATATTCTAAGCCAAGATCTCTACAAGTCACAGATTTAGTGTTATAGAGAAGTCATTCAAGAACTCCAGAATGACTTATAGAGAAATCAGGAAAGCTACTAAAGAACTCAGAGATATCGACAAGATAAATTGAAGACATGAAGATTGAAGATATCGACAAGTCATTTCTTCACTAGAGAACTTAGAGTTATCGACAAGTCAAAATTCACTAGAGAACTCAGAGATATCGACAAGTCAAAATTCACTAGAGAACTCAGAGATATCGATAAGTCAAAATTCACTAGAGAACTCTGAGTTATCGACAATTCAAATATCACTGGAGAACTCTGAGTTATCGACAAGTCAACAAGTCACTAGAGAACTCAGAGATATCGATAAGCCAAAGTAAAGACATGAAGTGGAGAGATCTCGACAAGCTAAATTCTCTTATAGAGAACTCAGAGACCTCTACAAGTCAAATCAACTATAGAGTATTAGAGATCTCGATAAGCTAATATACTTATCTAGATGTAAAGTTCTCTATATACCAAACTAGAGATCTCGAGGTAAAACTCAAAGTACAAAGTGCAGACCAGTTCAATATCCATGATTAACAATCAACAAACAATCCAACCAGTTGGATTGACAAGTCTACAAAAAGCAGTTTAAAAATGTGCAAGATCAAGGGTGAAGATTAATTGACAAAGGAAGATCACAGTTAACACAGTATGCAAAGATATGTTAAGCCATAAATGGAAGATATACTTTTCCTAAAATGGAATGATTAGTGACAGTTTACTAAAGTGAATAGCATCTCTTATTACACACTGTGTAAACCAGTAGTTAACTATCATATAAAGTTAACACTGGTCCTTTGTTAGTTGTAACAATCAGATCAGGAAGTTCTTGTATTCTCTCAAGAAAGAAACTAAGCTCTTTATCAACAAAGAGTCTAGAAATTTTATAGTAAAATATTCTTAATTTTAGTATAATATTAAGTGAGTTTTGAAAGATCTGTGCTATTCATTGTTGCATGTTTAATTTCAGTCTTAACACATTTCACTACAAGATTTGATTTACTTTGTTCACAACCATAAATATTTCAAGAAAAGCATAAAAACACAAAAACACATTCACCCCCCCCCCCTATATATGTAACTCATTACCTAACAAGTGGTATCAGAGCAAAATCTGAAAGCAAACAGATTCAAGATCTTGGAAGAATGAATACATAGAAAATCAGTAGCATTAAAATCCCTACCTTTGACAAAGCTAACTACACCCTTTGGAAAAAAAATGTTGTTGTTTATCAGGATGGTCAATCCATTATACATTCAGATTCTCAAAAATGGGCCCTTCACTCCAATGGTTAGAGTTGAGGAATCTATAGATGGAGACATTGTCATCCCAGCTCATTATGCTCCCAAAGATCCTTCTGAGTACACTGAGCCTGAAAAAGAAAAAGTCTCCCTGGACAGTGGTTTACAGTTAATTCTAATAGAGCCACTTGACAATGTAATGTACAATAACATTGTCAACTGTGACACTGCTAAGCAGATCTGGGAAAAGATTGAAATACTCTATAAAGGAACTGAGGAATTTAGATCTAATCAAAGAAGGATACCGATTTCACAGTATGAGGGTTTCATGGCTAAGCCAAAAGAAAGTATCACTGATGTGTTTGAGAGGTTCAACAAACTAATAAATGACTTACAGCTCCATGACAAATACTATGAAGCTGAAGAAGTGAACTTGAAGTTTTTGCTTACACTTCCTGATCATTTGGAACAGAAAATTTTAGCAATCAGAGAAGGGAGAGACTTGAGCAGAATAACACTAGAAGTTCTATATAGAATCCTAAAAACATATGAATTAGAGATGATTCAAAGGAAATCATTAAGAACTGGTCAAGGGCATGTTGTAAATGGTTCAAATGCTCTAATTGTCAATGAAAGCCAGACCTCTAATGATGAGCCAAGATCCCAGATTCCAGTTGCCTCACCAAGTGAGCAAAGAAACAATGATTCACAGGAACATGTCATTCTGGAATTGGAAGAAGATGAGTTCTACACCCTAGATGAACTTGATGAGCTTGATCAGTCAATGGCCTATCTGGCAAGAAAGTTCTCTAACATTAGAGTAAAGAAGCCAAGATTCTTCAAGGGTAAAGGATAATAATTCAACAAAGACAGCAGCTGGAAAGGAAAAATGAAGTACACATCTGATAGCAAAAATGGTTACAAAACTGGATTTGTTGACAGATCAAAGATAAGGTGCTTCAACTATGCTGAACTAGGCCATTTTGCTACAGAATGCAGGAAACCCAAGAAAGTAAAGAAAGATAAAGCTTATCTTGAACTGGAAGTAAAGTATGAATCTCTTCTGAAGAAAT
Source organism: Apium graveolens (assembly GCF_009905375.1). Lineage (NCBI taxonomy): Eukaryota > Viridiplantae > Streptophyta > Magnoliopsida > Apiales > Apiaceae > Apium > Apium graveolens. Next base: position 109,518,338 of record NC_133655.1, read on the forward strand.
AGCAAAATAAAGCTTATATTACAGAGGGAAAAAATTGGGATGACTCTGATAATGATGAAGTTGAGGAGGTTAGAAATTATGCAATAATGGCCTTGGAGCAAGGAGAATCATCCTCATTAAAATCATAGGTACCAACTCTTACTACCATTGATTTAAATGTGAGTCAATCTAAGGAAACTGTAGAGAAGATGAGCACAGAAATGTTTCACATTCATACAAGTATGGTTGCTGCTAATGAAGAGGTTAGCAGGCTGACAAAGATAAATGAGAAGCTTGAAAATGAGAAACAAGAAACTGAGTTGTTTCGGGTAGAGCTTGAAGCTATTAAGCAAGAAAATTCATATCTAAAGAACAAGCTCAAGTGTGCAAATGAAATTGAAGCAGTGTTGAGGGAGAAGCTGGAAAAGAATGAAGTCAGGATAAAGTCCTTCAAAAATACATCTGAGTTGGTTGGACAATATCATGAGAAGAACAAGACATGTGCAAATATTTCTATTGGTCTTGATTATGATGCCTTGAACAGCAAGAAAAAAGATACAGGTGACAAAGGAAAAGCAATAGAAATTGAAAATCTTCCAGCTATGTTGAAAAAGGTTGCTTCACCTATGTTCAAGACATGTGAAGTTAACTTCAGTGAAGAAGAGTTGATTATAAAGCAAGAAATTGCTGATGAAAATAATAAAAAGAAAAATACAGAAGCAACTCAATCTTTCAAAACTAAAGAGAAGCTCATGGACAACCAAGGTTCCAAGACACATGTCAAAGAAACCAAAACTGAAGATGCAAGAAAGAAGAAGAAAAATAGAAATGAGAAAATTGGGATAAATAAAGGAAACAATTTTGCTTATGTTGTAGATGCTCTAAGAAAGAAATATGAGAAATGTGGCTCTGTGAATCACCTAACTCACCTTTGTAAAA